>NW_007053869.1:2692-28614 GCF_000164805.1 Carlito syrichta
ACCAAAAAAAAAAAAAAAAAAAAAGAGCTGGTGTGTGAAAACGTAAGAGAATATAAAAATGCAAAGGAGAGAGTATATTCCCTCATGTTAAATGATGTCCACTGCTGTGGTTTCTTCCTCACAGGATAGCTGCAATCTTCACATGAATGCATATTCATGTTTAGGTCTATCAGTTGTCTATTGTGATATTACTATAGATAAACAGTCAAGTGCAGAATTCAATGAATGAAAAGCATTGACTCATTTGAGGTCTCTGATGGGCATTGATTTGGGCTTGGCTCTGCAGGACAGTCCTTCTGCTGCCATCTGAGCACATTCACATGACTGAGACACTCAGCTAGCTTCCCCAGGTCACACATCCTCCAGCAGCCTGGCCTGACACTCTTCTGTTGATGGCAGAAGAGTAAGAGGAAGACCCCAAGGCAGGTCCTATAGCCAAGCCCAGAGTGTGATGGAGACTATGCTGAGTCACATGATATATACTAGGAATACAGCTAGGTGAACAATTGGGGTCATTTATACCACAACTAGATGTAGAAACTGAGGGGAGAATTCTATCCAATAGCAGGTTATTGCTCTTGAACCATGGGGAAAGGCAAAAACAATTTCCCTGTCTCTTCCTTCTCGATATAGACACTGTGATATAGGATTATGAGTTGACAAGGTCTGCACCCTGTAGGGAACAGAGGCTTACAACACTAATTTTTTGTGAGGCAGAGAGGTCGAGGTTGGGGATTTAGAAGCAAGAGCAAGGAGCCTATATTTTCCCAGTGCCATCAGAAGAGGAGGTCATGGGTATATGTAAAGTACTTAAAATACATCATTCATTGCTCAAAGCACTTCACATGGATTAACCTAATCTTCATTATCCTATATAGTTAGCACTTTGCACTGAAGAGACAAATCAAGCTTTATTTTTTTCTTTTTTTGAGTTGGAGTCTCACTCTGTCGCCCAGACTAGAGTGCAGTGGCCGCTCCTGGCCATCGCAGCCTCGGCCTGCTGGGCTCCGGCGATCCTTCCGCCTCAGCCTTCCGAGTAGCCAGAATTACAGGCATGCGCCACCATGCCCGGCTGTTTTTTTTATTTATTATAGAGATGAGGTCTCGCTGCCCAGGTGGGTCTCGAACCCGTGGGCTCAGGCAATTCACTCACCTCAGCCTCCCAAAGGCGTGGGATTACAGGCTGAGCCACCGAGCCCGGCTCCAAATCAAGCTTTTAAAGAGTTAAGTTATTTTTATTCAGAAACCTTATGAGCAGTGTAGATCAAGACAAGTCATTGAGAGAGGTTCTGTCAGACAGCTCCAAAACAGTGTTAAATCTTATATGGTTGAACTTCAGTCACCATCTGCTGTGGTGGTAATACTTTCTACACCCTCACTTGTTCCCTCTGCCTCTTCTTGCAGTCAGGCTCTACACCTGCCTTCTAGAACTCCCTGCTCTGTTCCTAGTGTCTGTTGAATCCCCTCTACTTTCCCTGGTCTTTGCATGCCAGCCTGCTTCCTTTGACCCTCTCACTACAGCCTCCTCTCTTTGACCCCAGGCACCCACAGCAGACAACAGAAAGGCATCCTTACATGGAATAGTTCTTCAGCAACCAGAAGATCACCCTCTACATGCCCTCAAATCCACCACTGTGTCATAATAGCATCCTAGGACCACACAGGACAGATCCTTTTTCCCATCTGCTCCTGGGAAACAAAACAGCTGGGGGCTTCTAAGGGTCTGGTCAGAGAGGCCACTCAACACACAGCTGGGGATGTCTTTTATGCATGTAGAGAAGGGGAAGGTACAGGGCACACTCCATGACATATACTCTCCAAAAATACAGGCTTCAGAACAACTGGTGCAGTCCAACCCCAACCATTACAGCAATTTCCTTCATGCGACCTGGATGGAAAATTTTCAGTGCTGATTCAAGATACCTGGGTGCACCTGATCCTCTGCCCTAAAACTCAGGATCCATTACTTCCCTTTTCAAAGCAAAGAAATCCAAGAAGATCTACCTTGTATTCATTACAGTACATTTTATTTAACATGTGTAACTTTTTAAATATAAAAGCAGATGGAACTCCATTTGCCCAGCAAAAAACAATACAATTGGTACAACATTCTGTCATTTAGAACAGGATGTGAATGGGGCAGTGAAAACAGTTATTGGAACATGCAAGAAAGTGATGTCAGCAGCTTTATCTGCAACAGGATTCACCATGAAAAGAAAAGACCAGAAGGAGACTCACCTTAAGGAATAAGGCCCACACATCCTTGGGCATGTCCTAGGGAGGAGGAGTAGCTTTGGGGTAGTTGGTGGACACGTTGATCACATGGCTCCCTCTGATGGGCTTATGGCTCCATATGGAATAGAGAAAATGTGGGTCTGTTCACCCCATCAGAGAAACATGAAGCTGAGATGTGTTCTTCCTGCCAGAAGTCTCCTGGTCTTTCAAAGATGAAATGAGGACGTGTCTAAATGGGTCAGGAACATCAGAGTATTTTCCCACAGAAGCCCCCTCTCCCTCCAGGCCTTAGCTCCCAGTCTCCCACAGGATCGCCCTGCTCAGTTCTGTCCCTGTCACTCAGTTCTGTCCCTGTCACTTCACTGACCCAGTCACCTCCAGACTTCTCCCACTCCCACAATGCCAGAACTCAGCCTTCCAGAGAGGGTAGGAACAAAAATTGGGATATCAGGAACATCAGGAGACACCAAAGCCATAGCCTCTTTGGAGTTCTGAGCCTACCTGTGACGGAAGATCCTGGGGATGTAATTGGAATGCCCATCCTAGTGAGACATAACATCGTCCCCAGATTGCTGAGGGGTCACAGACCAGCTCCTCCTCTCCTAAGCTCTCACCCACAAGACCCATGCCTGGTGCCACATACCTGCTCAAGTGTGACAGTTCTTTGTGTGCAGTTAAGGTGTGCTCTTGACAGGAGCAAATGAGGAGGATCCCACCCATCCTGCCCCTACCCCCACCCCTAAAGCTCTGGGGGTCTGCAAAGCTCTGCCCAACATTTCCCACCAAAAAGCTGATTCAGACCCTTGTGCCCAGAAGACTCTAGATGGCATCTTCTCAAAGAACGGATCAGAAGCTGCTGCAGGCTACTCAATTTGAGTATACGCTGGCTGCATAGACCCTCAGAATGAAATGGTAGACATTCATTCCTGGCTTTACTAGGATAAGAAAGAAGATAACACTTGCCTTGGACTCCCTCTCTGACCATGACTCATTGAGAAATGGCTCCTAACACAGACCAGAAGTACTATCAACTGGAGGGCTGCTGGAGGTCCTGCCTACCCTGAAGTCTCAGGTTTCCATGGCAATGGGTTGGTTGAGAACTAGAGGCACGGCTATTTAACCTGACGACCAACAGTGCCCCTGCTAGGGGCAGATGATAGAGGGGGTACAGACTCTCTAGGCTTTCAACACCTGGACCCCAATGTGGAGGGTTTCCTCACCCATCAGCCATGCCCGCAAAGGGTCCAGCAGTGACATCAGCACTAGGACAGGACTTGGCATATGTGACCTCCAGTCCAAGAAACTCCAAAACTTTCTGATTGTGTCCATCATGTGGACAATGCCTATGAATGTTTGGCTTTGCACAGCATTCTGTCTACCAGGGCCATCCATCTCAGGACCTACATATCAAGACCACACAGATTCTGAAGAAACAATCACCTGACTAAGATAGAGATGCTCCAGAAGCCATCTGTGGGGTGAAAAAGCAGAAACCCCAGCTGTATTTATGGGGTCTCTGGCCATAAAGAACAAAACAACAGGTTTGGAGCAACATAGCATGAGCAGGCTCAGTGCACACACACAAGGGTTTACAACCCCTGTGTCCCACCCACAATACATGGATAGTCCCCAATATGCAAGCCTGAATATTCCTGCTTCATACAAACATCTGCTTACACATCTGAAAACACACACATGCACATGTGCACACATACACACACACACACACACACACACACACACACACACACAGAGACATACCACCAGTGGTGTGCTACTAAATGTTTTGTAAAATGCTCTCTGAGGTGCAGGAAAGCATAGACATGTGGTGTTCATCTGGTGTAAATATTCCAGCATGACTAATTTTAAGCTACCAACTTGATGCCACTCTAACATACATGCACAACTTTCACACATCCATAAACACTCATACATATACCAATTTCTGAATATATGCATAGCCCCAAATACCATATCTTCAGGATATAATCTCCCCATTCATGCCCCCAAGTCTTCTCAAGCACATGTAGAAACGCCCTCATATTCTCAAGTGAAATATGCTTTACTCCTAAAAATCCTGTATTCTATAAATATACTAGTACAATTCATTCACTTGCTGTTGGATATACATGCAACAGCAAGTGGTAGGATATACATGCAAACCAGTACACATGCCTAGCACACAGAAATATTTCTAGCATACCATTTATAAATATACATAACCACTTCCATATCCCAAAGTATCCAAATCTAGTATAAACCAGCTCCCATATCCCCAAATACTAACAAATACTGTATCACATACCTCTAATACATAAAAATACAGTTCTCTCGCTCACCTGTGTAAACACAGAACTGTATTCTTCTATCAGATATACATACACTCACTTTTTACTGAAAACTACAAACCCCAAATATTAATCCAAATTTCCATGTACCTGGGAAGATCACACACAAACTGAATACATATCTCCATCTGCCCTAATAGACACACCATTATTTAGTACACCACAAATATGCAAACTTACCATGCCACACCCTGAAATACAGATACAAACCCACACTATGGGCACAGACATAATTATACACTCACAGGTACTCACACAGAAGTAATTCCTCCACTTTCCAGAACACAGACTCATACAAAGTTAACCTTACAACTGCACATATTCATCCTACAAGTCCACAAAAGAGTCATAGATATGCTCTCACACACTGAAATACTCATACACAACGCCCAAAAAGCATGAAAAGAAACACATAACTATACATGCCCTGAATACAAAAACGGTCTTCCTACATTCCCCAAATATAACAGACTGCACACTCCCCAAAAAATACAAGATCCCTAACTCCATGCATATGCACGGGTAGATAATCCCTCCAAACCTGCCATTAGAACATACACAAATTTCCAACATTCATGTGAAAAAAACTCACATTCTTCTAAACCCCAAATAATGAACACCTAGCCCCAAATCTTTGCATATACATATTGTGATGGATTATACAAATTGGGTCATTCTACTAACTCCCAACAAAATGAAGGCTGAGGGGTCAATGGGGAAATAATTCAGGGCATATAACAGCTCTCCAAAAATGTTCTCTGTGGGCCAGACTGCTAATACTGCCTGTCTAACCAAAAAGCAGTTGCAACTAATAGCCACTGAAACAACTTGCTTCAACTCTAAGATCAGTTTTACCTATTTTACCTATTACCATCACTCAGAGCTTACCAACTCCCAAAAATCTTACTGGTGCCAACAGACTTTATTTCAAAAAATATGTAAAATCTATCCTTTTTTTTTTTTTTTTTTACAGAACCTCCAACATTGTCTTTGTTCTTTTTTTTTCTCTCTCTTACTGCCTCTTTTTCAGGTCTTTACTCAAAATAAGACGTCCAAAATAATTATTGCTCTTCATGATGTTTGTTACATATACTAGAGACCACCCAGTCTGTATGCCCCAAATTGCAATTCTCACTTTGCCAATACAAAATTTTAACTTAGAGATTCATCCCAATTTTTTATTTGGCATCCACATACTTGGTGTCAGAAGCGGGATCCAAAGATCACTCTTCTTGGAGAGAGAGAATCACTTGCTCTTGGGACTGCAGAGTCAGGTACTAACACTGGGACCCTCTGAACCTCCTGCTTTTGTGGGTCACACCTTTTCCTCCAATGAGTCTTGCTTAGACCAAATTTCTGATTTTGGACGAGTTCTGTTCTATTTGGAATTTGGTTGGGGAGAAGGCTTTCCTCTCTGTCTAGGAAATCTCCTAGACATACCCCAAAATAGTAAAGGTCTTATGGTTTCATAAGGAGTTATAGGTGTAAATATTTGGAAAGCCCACATAAATGAAGACAACAGCAGAAATTGCATACTTCACTAGATGGACAATAAGCCACCTTCTTCAACTCAAGGGAAAAGAAAACATTTCTTCCTGAGGACTCAACCCACAGGAACAAAAACAAACAAACAAGCATAAAACAATTTTTCACTCAGAACTCATGGGTGAATTCTGCTAGGAGAAGAGTTCTACCAAACAGGAGATTTCCTAGACAGAGAGGAAAGCCTTCTTCCCAACCAAATTCCAAATAGAACAGAACTCATCCAAAACTAGAAATTTGGTCTAAGCAAGACTCATTGGAGGAAAAGGCGAAAAGGGAACACTTCCACACTGTTGAGGGGAGTGCAAACTAGTGCAACCTCTGTGGAAAGCAGTATGGCGATTCCTAAAAGCTCTAAATATCAACCTCCCATATGACCCTGCAATTCCCCTACTGGAAATATATCCTGAAGAACTAAAATCACTCTATAAAAAAGATACCTGCACACGTATGTTTATCGCCGCATTGTTCACAATAACAAGAACCTGGAAGCAACCATACTGTCAATCAAAAGAGGACTGGATTAAAAAAATGTGGTACATATACACAATGAAATACTACACAGCCATAAAAAAGAACAAAATCATGAATTTCGCAGCAACCTGGATGGAACTAGAGTCTATAATACTGAATGACCTCTCACAGAAACAAAGATCCGAGTATCACATGTTCTCATACATAAAATGGACTTTGAACATCCAATGTAATACTATAAGAAAATGATTGACAGTAGTCGGAAACTATGGGGGGGAGAGAGATGAGATCAATGGTAGCAAACATCTGTCTGGGGACAGGGAAACACCTCTTATCAACAGGGTGCCTGAACGGAGCCTATTTGTATACTTAACCCTTAACTGTACTCCACAATATCATAATAAAAAATATTGATAAATAAAAAAGAAACTATAAGACCTTTTGAATTGTTAAACTCTGTTTCAGAACTTTGCAGAACTGTTGTATTCATTATTCCAAACAAAAATTTCATTCTCATATTTATGATGCTTCCTTTGTATCAATGCATAGAATAGCATCATAACAGTTTGGTTAAGATGTGGCAGAGTGTCGCCACTGGAGAAAACTTATTGGATTGTTAGATTTTCCAATAGTTCCCCAATACATCAAAGATAAACATGTGCCATTGAAAATACGTGCCACTGACTCACAGATGTCCTTAATGTCACCACTTCTCTAGACCTATAAACCTAGCTGCAGTCTCACTGCACACCCTCGAGTGCTGTTCTGGCCCAGGAATGTGTATACATGTACACGTAGCTCCATAGTTAGAAATAAGAGTTACACCCTCCCATAAACAGATGGTTCAGCTGTAACCGCAATGAGTAGAACTCATCTGTGTAGTTGAAGTCTGTTACATGTTAACCGGCCCCAAGTTTGTTTAGTATAAGTTTCAGTAAGGCTTTACTCCTGCCAGACTGCAGGGTTCTACCACCTCCAAAAATGTTATATGGGTGCCTGTCTACCTCTTCTCCCTGCCTGGCCTAATTTGTCCAGTTGGTCGTACGTCGCTTCCCCACAAAATTCCCAGGAAGGGACTTGATGGACTGGGGCAGATGGTCATGCCGCACTGGCACCCATGTGAGACGTGACACAAACTGACCGCTAAAGCTGTCTGTAGCAGGTTTCCACCAACAGGAGGAACTGTTAAATATCCACCAACAGACAGATGAAAAGAACTCGCTGTGGCTACAATAAGACACAGAAAAAAGCAGAAGCTTACAGCTAGGAAGAGGAGGGATTCGCCCCACATGTCAGTGTTACTGCCATGAGCTTTCCTTCCTACTATTGGAGGAAGCCAGCTGCAGCGAGCACCGCGGAAACAGCCACAGCTGGAAAATCGGTCACCTGACAAACCACCTGACACCGCGCAACAACCCCATCATGGCCCCACCACAAAGCGGACTGAAGGGGGGGGGACAAACGGCCGCCCACAATCGGCAGGTGTCAGCACGTATGGAGAGACCGAGACAACCAGCCACCTGGTTGCCCTCCAGCCTCCAGCGCTGAGCTCCGCCCTCCAAGAATAAGCCCCGCCCACCGGAAGCCAAAGCCCGACCAGGGTCGTGGAGGGGGTTGCCCGCTGCCGCTAGGCTGGCTGGATCCTCGGTTTCAAATCCTGACCGCCTTTTCCTGAAGCTTTCGAGTAATTCGGAGGGTAGGAGACAGACTCGTGAAACACAGCAAACCCCACTCCGTTACTCAGTGTCCCCTCCCATCAGGTCTGTAGTCACAGAGGAGCCTGCCTGGGTGTCACATGTTTCCGCCTGCGCGAGTATCCAGGAGCTGTGTTTCCTGGGCAGCTCCAGCCACATGGAAGCGGGGGGAGCAGAAACATCGCAGGGGGCAGCAACGTTACCCGGAAGCGCCTGATGTGAACTTCCATGACCTCATGCCGAACTGCTTGGCGTTAGGGCCATTGGGACCATCCTCACTCGCGCATGGACAGCACCGAGAAACCGCACCTGCAAAGGAGGCTGGAAGCAGTTGGAGTAGAGGACACACGCAAGCCTAGCCCTCATTTGGAGATATGCGCATGCGCGCTGGACACGGCAGCCCCAGGTTCAAAGGGCCCGACAAGAAGGGGGTAGTAAATGACGCCTAGTGGGCCTCGGAGGCTGCTTGGAATCAGGTGAAGTACCTGTAAAACCTATAGTAGCTTGTAATAAGCTGTTTGACATAAGTACTTTTCTTTTGTAACAGATCCACCATTTTCGCTGCTTTAACCTAAAAATGACCCCCCACATAACATTCCTGTAATCATAAATTGTAACCTTCCCGTAATTAGGGGCCTACACCCTTGTTTCCCTGAAACATTGGAAACTCTCCAACCATAAGTTCTGCATTTATCTGTAGACGTTTAAACATTTTGCTTTCCTCATGATTTGAATGTTCCTTATGGTTGTGCCCCATGCTATGTAGCCTAATGTACCTTATGTTTGCACCCCATGCCATGTAGCCCACTCAGCGGTTTTTGCCTTTATGAACCCTCTCTCTACTTCATTCGGGGACGAGAGTTTTTGGAGGCATGAGCCCCCTCTCGATCGCCAGCTTCATTCAATGACTCATAATCTGACCCTCTGCGTGTTGATGACTTCTTCCTCGCACTCCAGTCACAACACAGGCGGATCCCCTTCATTGAACCTTCATGACCATCCCTCTTTGAAAGACCTCTCAGTGTTGTCAGTGTGCCAGCCCTTCACCCATGCACTTAGATTATGCCCTTGGGGAAAAACTTTCTGTAGGTTTGTCCTAACATGGTGCCCCCCAATCAGGGCGAGTCCTCATGCTCTTTGCACTGCATATTTTTTTTGCTGTTCATGCTTTTCAAAAACTAGCATGCCCGGTTTCTCTGGTAAGTTTGAAGTTTCCATCAATGGATTGCAGCAGGCAGAAAGGGAAAAAATTCACCTTCCTCCACCTCCCACTCTGTAACATAGTGAAGAACTTCAGTTGGCAGTGAAAAAAAAAAAGTACAGAATCAGTTTATTGACTTGGGCTTGTAGTTGCTTCAGAATACACTTTATTCATCATATCTGAGTTCTATTCATTTGCAGGCTTAGTATCTTTTCCCGCTACATAGTATAACTTTGAAGGGCCCTGACATCAACCCCTGCTATGAGCCTCCAAGTGAAGAGACAGAGTTTTAGAGGATACAGGCATGGTACCACACCATCCTTAAACCTTCCCAGTACAACAGCACCTGTCTTCTAAAGAAGGTGATTCCTGTCCAGAGGAATGTTTTTTCTGGGCAGTGGGAGCTAGTCCAGAGGTCTGTTAACCACTGCCTACCAAACCAGTCTTTACAAATTAACCTTTGGGCTAATTTTGTTATATCAACTCCTGGAGCCTAGAATTCTAATCAAATACAAAAGTCATTTCAGAATTGAGCAGATCAGTTTTTTCCTCAGTGCAGTTTTTATGTTGCTGGTCCAGAAAAAAATTATTTTAAATTCTAAGTCAAATCAATGAGTTATAATCTTGGGAAAGAGTTGGTTGACTGATCTGGGAAGGAGGGAAAGCTACAAAGAAGCCTGACTTTCTACAATGTCCAAATTACAAGATTTTGCCTCACCACCCCTCTTATATAAATTTAAAGATTGAAAATGATTTAAGGTTAGTATTTAATACTTTTTTGGCAGAGTTACCAGATAAAATGCAAGTTCACAGGGAAGTGTAAATAGCACAGATAAATAACAAACAGATTTTTTAGTAAAAGCGTACTGTAAAAACTACTTGGAGGGTATTCATTGCTTGTCTAAAATTCATCATTTATCTGAAGTACAAATTCAACTTGGTGTCCTTTATTTATATTTGGTAAATATAGACACTCTGTTCCTTTGGGTATGTTTAATTGTAAGACATGGTATGCTGTCTCATTCTAGGGCTCTAGCCTACAGATGGAAAGGGAGCAGCTTCATTTCCAGGACAGACACCATGACTCTAAGTGTCAGCAGAGTTACTGGAACATGTTTTAATATTTACCCAGGGGAAAATGAACAAACAAACAACAACAAAAAAATGCCCTGCAATTTGAAAATACAAAAGAAGCTTACGTATGATTTTAGTTGCATATTATATCACTGGAATGAATTCTAAAAACAAAAAAAAAACCTTACAGCACTGGTTTCCCTTGAAAAAAGATCAAGTGGCCAGGGGAGACAGGAGCAAGACATGTCTCTGTGCTCCTCCATAATGCAAGATTTGACTTTTAAACCATGAAAAGGTATTGCTTGTTCACATACTAAGTTGAAGTCTTTTAAAAGATGTAAAAAAAGGTTGAACATTGAAAAACAGCATCATTATCTGAGAAACAAAATGAAGGGATATCACTTTGTCCTATAGACAGCTTGCTGTCTTATCATAGATGGAGGCATGCCAGCTGACAGTACAGCTACCCTATGGCTGTCTGCAGAGATGGTGCAGTGACAGAACTTGGGACACAAGGACTACTTTCCACACAATGATGTACATACAGTAATCAAAAGACTGGATCTGCTCGGACCATCCTGTCTTCTAACACCCAGTTCCCATGCCTCCCTAGGAAGCCCTATATTTGCTGTTACAAAAGTTCAACCATGGTTGAAAGTCTTCAAGAACCCAGCAGCACTGGTGAA
This sequence comes from Carlito syrichta, assembly GCF_000164805.1. NCBI lineage: Eukaryota > Metazoa > Chordata > Mammalia > Primates > Tarsiidae > Carlito > Carlito syrichta. The sequence continues at coordinate 13,947 of NW_007053869.1, forward strand.
GAGCAGGGTGGACTGAGGGATACAAAAGTAGATTTATTGGTGAAGTCTGGAAGTAAAGGGACCATCAAGTAAACTCCTTTTGCTGTAAATCTGAAGAGCAATTTCAAAGTAACCTGAAGAGGAACACACCAACCAGATTGCCCATGTGAAAGTGGAAGGCCTACCTGCCAGAGCCCTGCATGGAATGTCTCCCACTGCCACCCAGGCCCACCTGCCCCCGCCCCTCCCCTACCAGGAAATGCCTGGAGTCCCATTCTCCTGTTTAATTTCAAATTTGTTCTTGCTCTCCTTGAACTTGGGAGCATCTTCTGAGTGTGGTCACACTCTGGGTCCTGCCCTTGACTTTTGTCATTGTGGAGGCCAACAACTGTGTTTGGTGTCCAGCCTGCAGGGATGGAGTTAGGAGGAGGAGGTTAGCTTGCAGGGTCTAGGGGCTATTATCAGACTCCATCCCATCACTCAAACCCTTTAGAAATCAAATTTGACAGCGCCTCTGGTGACAGCCAATTGGGCCAAAGTAGAGGAATAGGGAGGACTGGACTTCCGCAAGGACATTTCACTGCAGAAACCCTGGCAACCTGATGCTGTAGTCAGGGAGGACAGCTCTTTAGAGGATGACCAAGATGCCTGGATGTAGGGATTGGTGGGATCGTGTCATCTGGTGGCACAAGGAAGGTTCTGGGGATAAGCCCCATGTCGTGTCTTCAGGCATCTGGAACTCATCCTCAAATATTGTTATGAGAGATTTGGATTGGAGTTTCTGAACTCTTGGGAAAAGTAGAGATGATTGTCTTAGCCAGAAAACTGCTTGTTTGGTTAGCTCTGATGTTATTGACATGGCATGTCCTCTTCAGGGGTGAGGCTGGAGGGCATGGCACAGGGCCTCTCAGCTCCAGGCCCCAAAGATGATTTCTCTTTCAATCTTAGGAACTGTTGCATCTGATGAACAGGGACAGGGTAGCTGGGGAGGGCTTCAACCGACACAGGGCTTCGCATACCATATTGTGAATTTTAAACCCTTTCATGGACTCTTGGGGCTTCAGACCCACTTCCTTTGGCCCACAAAATCAAGGCATACCCCCTACTCGTGGCTTCCCTAGGTAAATAAAGACTTTGCTCCTGTTCCCTATCTACTCATGAACAGGGAACAGATGTGGCATGTGGTTGGCCTTCAGTGGAAGGTTCTGTAGGCCTGTTCCCTTTTCAGTGGAAGGAGAGGAGCACACAATCAGCAACACATCTTCTAGTATTAGTATTATTATTAGTATTAGTATTAGGTTAAGACACGTGTCCTGATTAATGAGTTGCACATGCTGTGAACCTTGCTGTATTTGACCAGCATCTTCAAGAGGTCCTAGTGATCAAGGATGGGTTCCCCACAACATGGTCTGACCTGGCCCTGACTCATATGTGCTCTTCCTGGGTTGTGACATTCCCTTTTTGGGAGCTCAAGGAAGAAGGACCACAGATGGGTTCTTTTTCCATGCCCTGTTCTGACAGGAGCAGCAGCTGTAAAATCTCTGCATGCTTTCCCTGACAGCCCCTCTGCAACATGTTTCCTGATTTTTTTCTAGTCATGTGCAGCCATTGGCGGCTGTGCAGTGACAGTTTCTCAGGGAAGTCCACCTCTGCCTCACAGATCTACTTCCTGCAATAGACTTCCTCAGTGGCTGCAGGGACCATAGAGACCTGGGGACAGGATAGCCTAAATCTGACCAGAATCCCCTGCATGCTGGTTATGGTGCAGCATCAGGTGATCTTGGAGGCTTCTGCAATTCTGGTTTGGGAGAGATTTCCTTCTAGTGCTTTTGTTGGGTGTGTGAGGCAAAGAAAGAAAGAGAGGGCCTCCTAAAAGTCCCAGCAAAAGGGAGACTGAGGTGGAGCTGGGTCATAATATTCTGAACCTGCAGGTTCCATTCAACAGACCCCAGGGTGCCAAGAATTACATGGGGAGGGTCCCTCACCTGCTGGTGAGCTTGCCCACCAGAGACACCCCTGATCCCTGGCTTGGGAGACACCTATGAGACCGGTGGACATCTGTCAAGGGAACACTAGAGAGGCCCTCAAGATTCATGGAAGGCTTGGGTGTTTCTTCTTGTAGACACAGTAGGGAGTCTTGGTGACCTGCAACATGTTCTCCAGTGGAATAACTCTCGACTGGAGGAACAAAGTGTCCAGTTCATTCGAGGACATCTTCACATTACATTCTCCCCATCCACATGGCCCTTACCCATAAGTTCCTCACTGATTCTCCAGTTGATGTTCCTGATGGGAAACCAGGAACATCTCATGGTTGCCTGGTCTCCAACTGCATTACCCCTCTCCTTGGTCTCTGCAGCTGTCCCAGTGCTGGGACCGAGCATGAGCCTGAACCCTGGTGTCTCCCTGTCTCCTTTCACTGCTCTGCCCTTTCCCCCACCACCTCCCAGTCCAGCACCCAGGATACCCTGTGCACAGCACCCATCACCCCTCGTGGCTGCAGTGCTTCCTCTGGGAAGCCCTCTGGTATTGTCTGCTTTTCTCACACCACCTCTGGTGGCATCAGAGGGTGGCAGTGGCTTGAGTGCAGCTGGGGACCTAAATGCCATTGTTAAGGTCAGGGCAGAAGTGGGGGCCGCCAGAACCCCCTCAGATGCAGACATTCATACTGCCTTAGTCCTCCCCCTTCTGTTGTGCCCAGAATCGCTTGAGGAAAACCTTATGGCTGCCCCAACCATGGGGGACACCCATGCCACTGAAGGAGACTGGTTCCCAGGACGCTCTTCTCCAGTGCCACCACCGGCTGCCCTGCTGATCTTCATTATGTCCTTATGGAACAAGGCACCACAGCCACAAGTAGTTTCTGGAGATGGTAGCCTAGCCCCTTCTTATGCCAAGGGCCCGCTGGAAGACTCCTGTAACTCCAAGAACATCAATGAGAACTTCTGCAGCCAGCAGTGCTTCAAGTCCCTGGCCTGGAGGCACTTTTGACAGAATCCTGATGTCGACGCACTCTCCTGCTTCCTCGTGTGAGCATCCCAATCCCGAGCTCATCCTGGAGGCCACATAAAGAGCAGCAGCAATGGATGGGGTCAGGCAATCTAGGGGACCCAAAAGGAATCTCATAGAGCCCTGGGAGCAGAGAGCCATGTGTTGGGCAGCTGACTTCCTGAGTGGAGCTGCCTAGGGCTCATCCTCTGCCCACAGTGGTTCCAGGCATGGCTCTCTTGTTCTGGACACCTGCTCCTGCTCCCCACAGGGAATCTGAGGTAGCTGCCTCTCTCCAGAGTTGCCAGGAAGCTGGTTAAAGTCTCAGACCTGGGGCCCTGGAACCTGGGTGTTCACCCTCTTTCCAGATCATTCCAGTGAGGTCTCAGTCAGCTCAGGCTGTCCTAAACACTACAGACGTGGCTCTAGAGACTGGAAGCCCCAATTCAGGGTGATAGAAGATTCCGTTTTGGTCAGGGCTAGCCAAGCTAGAGGTGGACGCCTCTGACTGTTTCCTCATGAGGTTGAGAGAGAGGATTGTGCTTCTTCCATTTCCCATCAGATCACAAATCCCATGCTGAGAGCCCCACCTTCGAGGCCTGCTCTTGTCCTGACTACCTCCAATAGCATCACCTCCAAAGACCATCACTTGGGCTGTTAGGACATCAAGTCTGGAATTTTGGGGGGCGCACATATATTCCACCCATAGAACTGACTATATTATTCAACACAGTCACAGTGGGGACTCAGGGAATGCAGGGAGGCTACATGATTCGCCAGGTGTTTATGTTTGGTCGTGTGAGGTTGTCCTGGGGGCCCAATAGTGCACACTGGGATATGGTGGGAAAGAAACAGACGGCAGGAAAGATGGGGAGGACAAGAGATAAGTATTGGTGGGGTTGGCTCAGCATGAAGATGGACCCGTCAATGTCACTGACCCCTCTGCTTACACCCCAGTACTCGAATCCCTGGACCATCTGAAGCCCACCATGTCAAGAGGAGGGACTTTGGTGAGCCGTGCAGGAGTGGCAGTGCACAAGCAACATTGACCAAATGATCTTCTTCGAGATGGCAGCAATGTGAGTCGGGGTCCTGGGTGCAAGGCGTGCTGTGCTGCATGTCTCTGCAGAGTGGGAGGAGTATATAGTCTGTCACAGGACCCCTGTCCCTTTAACACCCAGGAGGCTGAATTCTTTACCCAGAGTCATTGGGCAATCTGTCCTGCTGTCTCCAAAACAACCTTCTGCCAGGTCTGGGGACAATCCCCTTGTTGGTATTGCAGGCCATGGCAGGAACAGTTAGCAACACAGACCCATGGGGCCACCTCAGTTCTGGAGATGGGAGGAGAGGTTCCAACCACATTTCTGGGCTCCACCGTCCTAGTAAAAGTGGTCATAAGCTGGTGACCTGCAATTCCAGCAGGGTCTGGGGGCAGTTGATTGAGAGGCCATTGCCTCTGACACTTGAGTACAGCCTCCAGCCTCCTACCAGAGCTCCTCAGCCATCACCCCTTTTACAGCAGACAGACAAGACCGCAAAGGAAATGCATCCCCTACCCTAGGCTCTGTGTCCCCATCCTCACATCTCCTGGACCAACTGTGTCCCAGGTTATCCTCAAGCACTCAAGTCCTGGCCATGGGATTCCTGCTCTGACATCCTCCCTGATGAATTTTCTCGAGTAATAGCCCTGAACCAGCTGCATCTGCAGGAGGGATCATCTGCTATGGGCTCTACAGGTGCTGCATGAGGAGTTCCAGAACTGTGGTTATGCCCATGAGAACAGCCCCCTCTTGGGACTGTCCCGAGGCAAGGCCTGGGTGGGACAGCTGAGGCACTCCTTCCTCATCCCTGTCATTGAGGAATTCCTGGTGCTGGGGTCAGACCTGGAACTTTTCTCAGTGTGGTTGTGCCTTCCTCACCCCCAGGTTTATGGAATTTGAGGCTGAGGATGAGATGCTGTTTCAGAAGTTGCATCTGATGATGGGGCAGCTGGGCCTGCCTCCTCCAGCCCCACTGAGGCCTGAACCTCCAAAGCCCCCAGCTTCTGAGGGAGCTCAACCATGTGGCTTCCCATGCCCCTACAGGAGCCTGTGGCAACAACCAAAGGAGCCCAGGGAGGCCACTGTCCCCTTTCCATACTTTTCCTTAAAACAGAACAGCCTGGCCAGAGCCTGGGAACTCAACTGCCTGTGACCATGCCCTGGGATTACCTGGTCAAGTTACATAGCTCTATCCACTTTTCCTTCCAAAACAGACCATTCAGTCTGCTCGGGAAAGAGGCTTTCAAGGGGTCAGAACTGGGATAAACATGGCTCCTAGTGTCCTCCCACATGATGCTGTCATGGCTATGCCACCTTTGCAGTGTCACCTCTCATGGTCCTGGAATGAGGTGTCCTGACCCAGGCTGGACCCATTAAGTGTTACCAAACCCTTCATTTCCCAGCGTTGGAGATGGGAAGTGCTGGCCCTGACACACTAGTTCTTCTTCCTCTTGGCCTCAGTTGACCTTCCCAGCAAAGCTGGCCCCAAGGCACTGCCCGCCTACCTGGAACCACCCAGAATCCAGAGGCAACCTGAGACCAAGGCCCTCGAGGAGATCCCACCTGAAGCCATGGAGGGGTACATGGATGTCACCCTGCTGGAGCCTTGTCTTAAGGGACTGCAGCAAGAGGACATGATCCCACAGCCGCAGAAACAGGACACGACTTTCCTGGACCTGGGTCTCCTGAGCTACCTTGACAAGTTTTGCTCCCAAGAAGACTTCATCACCAAGGTGGATCAGCCTGGAGCACTGGTATCTGTGGGCTTCCAGGGACTCAAGCCCTTGGAATTCAGCTCAGTTCTTCTACTGAGCACTGCGCGCGCACGCACACGCACGTGTGTGTGTGTGTGTGTGTGTGTGTGTGTGTGTCTATGGATGTGACTGAGTGTGTGAATTTATGTCTCTGTGTATCAGTTTTTGCTTTATTACTGTGTGTCTTGTTGGGAGTGAGTGTTTGTTACATGTGTCTGTGTTTTTCATTGTCTTTGCATAGTTCCATTTGTGTGTCTCAGTGAACTGTATCTGTCTATGTCTGGGTGTGTGTTTGTGCTACCATGGTATGTGTGTGTGTGTGTGTGTGTGTGTGTGTGTGTGTGTGTGTGTGTGTGTGTGCTTGTGTTTGAGAGAGAGAGAGAGAAAACTAAGTGTGGCCAGGATATAAAACATCATGGGGTATGGACAAGGAGGGATAGTCATTTATTTCTGCCTTTCCTGAGGTCCCCTTGGCTCCTGGGTTTCTCCATGCTCAGAATGCTCCCATCCTATCCTTGTAATTGCAGGTGGAGACTGTCATTCATCCACAATTCCTGGAAGAACTGCTTTCCACGGAGCCACAAAGGGATCGCTTGTCCCTTACTGAGGAGCTCAAGAAGGAGGAAGGACTGATCCTTACCCAGGTACTCCAGAAGAGGGAAGGACACCAAGTCCACCTGGGCAGGTAGGGACATATGGAATACAAGAGAAGAGAGGGACATCAGGGAATACAGGGGAGGAAGGACACCAGGAACACAAGTGGAGGCAGCATCACCAGAAACACAGGAACACAAGGGCACTTAGGGAAGCCAGGAACATCAGGGCAGGTTGGGTCAACAGGGAATAAAAGAGTGGAAGAAACCACACGAATTTCAAGGCAGGGAGGACACCAGGAACACCAGGGCATGGAGGGATGCCTGGGAAACCAGGGCTGGGAGAGACATCAGGAACACCAGGAAAGGGAGGGACACCAGGAATGTGAGTGCAGGGAGGAACTCCAGATAAAGCAAGGCAGGAAAGACAACAGAAACACCAGGACAGGGAAGGACACCAGAAACACCAAGGCAAAGAGGGACTCCAAAGACATCAGGGCAGGGAGGAACACTGGAAACACCAGAGCAGAGGGGGACACCGGGAACACCCAGGTAGAGAGGAACACTGGGATCACCAGCGGAGAACACCAGCATAGAGAGTGTCACTGAATATACCAGAGGTTGGACACCAGGAACACCAGGGCAGGAAAGGACGCCTGGAACACAAAGGTAGGTAGGGACACTGGGAAGACCACGGAGAGGAAGAGACACAGGGAACATCAGAGCAGGGAGGAAAACCAGGACAGGAGGGAAACCAGGAACTTCAGGGCAGGGAGGGACACTGGGAATGCAGGATAGAAACAGACACCGGGAACACCAGGGGAGAAAGAGACACCAGGAACACTGGAGGAGGGAGGGACACCAGGAACTTCAGGTGAGGGACGGACACTGGGAACACTAGTGGAGGAAGGGACACTGGAAACACCTGAGAAATTTCAGGGTGTGGGATGACAACAGGATCACTAGTGGAGTGAGGGACACCAGGATCTCCAGCGGGGCGAGGGACACCAGGAACACCAGAGAAGTGAGGGACTCTGGGAACTTCAGGGGAGTAAGTGGCAATGGGAACTTCATGGGAGGGAAGTATAGCAGGAATAAAACCAGAGGGAGAGAAACCAAGAACGTCAGGGCAGGGATGGACACCAGGAACACCAGCAGAGTGAAGGGCACCAGGACCTTCAAGTGAGGAAGGGGCACCAAGAAGTTCACAGCAGGGAGGGACACATGAAACACTGGGAGATGGAGAGACACCAGGAAAACCAGGGCAAGGAGGCACACCAGGAACGCCTGGGCAGGGAAGGACAAGGGGTACTCAAGGGCTGTGAGGAACAGAAGGAACATCAGGGGAGGGAGGGATACCAGAAAGTCTAGGGTATGCAGAGACACCAGGAACAGCAGGAACAACAGGGCAGGGAGGAATACTCGGAACTCCAGGAGAGGGAGAGACACTGGGAGCACCAAAGCAGGGAAGGACACCAGGAATTTCAGGGCAGGGAGAGACACGAGCACTTCAGAAGAGGAAGGGACAGCAGGAACACCAGGGCAAGGAGGGACACCAGCAACACAGGAGAAGGAGTCACACCAAGAACAGGTTGAGGGAGGACACCAGGATCATTCAGGGGAGGCAGGGCCACTAGGAACTGCAGGGGAAGGGGCTAGTATAGACAACCCACCTGATATATTTCTCTACATTGATGAGATCCTTGGTGAGAGGGAGTCACCCCAGGGAGAAAATGCAGGTATTGACAAGTGAGAAGTGGGAGAGCAGCCCGGGGGTGGGCAGGACACACATGAAGCGAAGCTCTCAGGGCCGGCAGGGCTGCAGACTCTCTTGACAGGAAGTCCCTTTCGCTATTCTCCCCCACCCCTTGCTTCTGTCCCAACCCATCTGGCCCTGCACCCCTGGACAGTCCCCTGAGTGTCTTTTTCTTCCCCAGCTGGTGTAGAGGCACCTCCTGGCCCTGAAGGAGGAAGACAGAACCCTGAGTCATGGCACGTCTGGGTTAAGCTTACATTCCTTCAAGTCTGCAGCTAGCCAAGGAGCAGAGACACAAGACCGTGCCAACCCACTAAAAGCCAACACAGACACCGGCTCACCCCAGATGGCCTTCCACACCCCTGCTGAACATGGCCGAGTACTCACCAACCTGTCCTGGCCTGAGGACCCCACTCGCCTCCCAAGGTGCCCAAAACCTTCCACACCAAGCGCTTCCCAGCCACCCTCTTCTTCCTAGGATCTCCGTCCAGCCTATCCTGGTTTCTTACGAGGAGGCTTTCCTGTCTGGGTGACAGGCGGTCCAGTGCATGGGTGTAGTGAGGATGAGGATGAGCTCCACAGGCTGGCCTTCCTCTTGATCTCTGGGCAGTGCCTGCTACCCTCTTCTGAACTTCTGTGCATTGGAGGTCAGTGGCCCAAGCGAGTCCCCTGCCCCCCAGGTACTCGTGAAAAGGCCCACAGATCTGAAGCACTTCCTGAAGGCAAGTCCATGAAGCAAGTTCTCTTCCAAGAACCATCCCCTAGTGGACAGATGTTCCCCTGGAGGCCTGGGTTCAGAGTCTCAAAGGACGAGCTCTGGGCCCAGGACTGGGCCAACCTCCCCACCTCCAGAAAAGAAACTGTGGCTCATTTGTCACCGAGAGGAGGTAGAAACGGCACTGTAGCCATTAGGCGTCGGGGGCAACTTCCTTGGTATCAGCCCTCATTTTGGGACCTAGACTATGGGATCCTCAGGGCATCTGCTGTCCCAAAGTAGCCGGGATCCCCCTCACAGAATGCTGATTCATCTGAGTCTCAATGAGTTGGGAGTGGGCAGTGTCTGCAGGAGTAGGAAGGGCAGCTCTTGGGGGCGTGCAGCTCCTGGGGGAGGGAGTGGGTAGCCCACCTTTGACCATTGTGTGTAGATGTGAATAAAGGTCGTTGTGTTGGTAAACGCTCACAGGCTGCCTCTGTTCTTGACTGTTCTGCTGAGTGAATGGGGACTTGAGGACAGATGGACCGGGGAGGGGCCCAGGCCTGGGATCCACAGGGATTGTGTCCTCCCTCAAGGTTAGGGTTAGACTTGGATTTGGGATAGGGGAGGTGTAGGCTGACTACCTCAGTCTCCCTGAGACTGATAGACCCTGTCGTATTCCCGGTACCCTCTAATACCAATTCTTAAAGCCTTGCTTATGGTAGGGGCTTCCCTGGGTTGTCCCATCCATATCTGTAGCCCTTAACTGTTTTGATGGAAAGTTGCTGTGAGCCTTGTAGCTCTCTGTGTCACGTACCAATTTTATGCTTTGGCGCCTGGAGATAGAACTGTTCTCTTAGCAGGTTCTTTCTGCTTCCCTTGGCTTTTCCCACGTGTGTGGTTTCACCAAGAGAAAAGCCTTGGCTTGTGAGGACACTGATCTTCATTTGTATACAGGAGCTGGTGTCTTACAGACTAGGTGGGTGTGAAAATGGGGGAGAAGGTAGCTCCTCCTTTATCCTCAGCAGGACAGAACAAGGGACAACGGGCTGAGGGGATAAGGAGGTGTCTGTTTACCTGGGCATTTTAGTTTATCAACTAGGCAGCAACATGTGAGGTCCCTCTCGGGTTTTCTGGGCAAGCAGGGGTCAGGTCGTTAGAGTAAGGAGCATCCATCTTGCTGTGGTTGAGCGTTCTAGCCTCAGGGGCCCTCAGGATCTGGTTAGGAGTCACCACAACTACAGTTCCCTCCCCTCGGGTGACTGATTCTTCTGCAGAGTTGATGTGATGTAGATTGATAGTGGCAGCTAAAACAGCTCCTTCCCATTGCACTACTACCAAGAGCCATGGACATAGCACTGTAGCCAGGAGCTGGCAGGTCTTGGCACTAGGTGGTCACAGAGGGTGGGAGATGGAACCAGGTCGAGGGTGGAGGGCAGAGGGTCAGGGTCTTTCTGTCAGGCATGGGCACAGACCCAATGGACCAAGCAGGGGCTGCCTGGAAGGTGACACTCTTGTCTGGAAGCTCCCTGGGGTCGGGACTGCATGTTGTCTGAAGGAGCACATCTGTGCCTGCTGGAGCAGGTAGGATGAGAGGAGGAGGGGCTGAGCCTCGCAGCACCCCTGCTCTTTCCCAGACTGTACTGCTAACTCCCTCGACCACTGTGTGTGGCTGACCTCTGCATACTTCTCCAGTCACCTCTCAGAATCCCCTGTCCTTGCAGAGACATGACCCAATACCTGCCCTTATTCCCTCCTGGCCCACGCCTTCCTCCTCACTGTGAATTCTGATTCTTCCTGCAGGGTCCGCTTCAAGTCAGGATGTCTGTGACTCCCAGAGTGCAGAGTGTCTGACCCAGCCCTATCCAGCAGGAAGAGCCATGGTCCTGGTGATAGGAGAGAGGGGCGGTGCGTGGGCAGGACCATTCGGGAGCACAGTGGCCTGGCCCTTCTGCTGGGTGACACAAGGGGCCACGTCTGGACCGTCTCCTCTTCCATACTCCCTGGAACTTGCCACTCGGCTCTACAGATGTACCTCTGCCCTTCCCTTCTCCTTTCTGGGTGAACAGCCCAAGCTCCTCCTGGCCTCAGTGGCCCCTGTGAAGGAGTGTTTACCCTGGGGATGCTTTTCCTGGCTGCCACCCTCTCTTTTCCCAGCTCATTCTTCACATCTAGTTGGCCTCAGAGCATGTGCTCCACTTAGCCAGCATGCTGTGGGGCTGCACATGAGGCCCGAGTTCAGGAAGCCTCTGGAACACCACACCAGGTAGGTCCTCCTGGGTGGTGGGTAGGCATCCTCACCTGCCCAACCTGCTGTGTCCCTGGGGTCCAGCTCAGCACACTTCAGGCACTTGCAAAACTGTGGGTCGTGAAGGTCAGAGCCCTGGCTGGACTCTCCAATCACTGGCACCTGACATGGGCCAGTCAGGTGACTCCTCTGCACTCAGGGAGATGGAAATATATCCCTCTCTCAGGGTTCAGGAACAGTAAGAGAGTCTCATTTGAGGGAATCTGCTACACCCCCGGAATGAGTGGGCACTGGGTCTGGATTGGGCCTTGTCTTAATGACACCTTGGACTCCTGTTGCTCCTCACCCACCTGGCTGTGGTCTGTCCCCTCATCCTTGTCTTAGTTGCAGTTTCTGGAGGAGGCAGCACCTATCCTCATCGTGGCCCCACCACAATATGGAATTGATAGAGGACAGTCACACAAACATCTTTATTGAAAGCAGCCACACATGCCCGGCAGATGTCAGCCTTGTATGAAGATGAGCACATGGCCTGGCCCCCTGCCGCCCTATGGAATGAGCCCCGCCCGCCGGAAGCCAAATCCCCACACAGGGATGCAGAGGGGGACAGCTGCTGTCTCTGGGTTGGCTGGATCCTCGGTTTCAAATCCTGACTGTTTCTGCCTGACGTTTTTGAATTATTCGGAGAGTAGGAGATGGGCACGTGACACACTGCAGTCCCCACTGCGTTGCTCAGTGCCCCCTCCCATCAGGTCCGCAGTCACAGAGGAGCCTGCCTGGGTGTCGCCTCACCTGCTGGTGAATTTGCCCGCCTAGAGACACCCCTGATCCCTGGCCTGGGAGACACCTATGAGGCTGGCGCGTGTCTGCCAGGGACATGCTTGGGAGGCCCTCAAGAGGCAGGGAAAGCCTGGGTGTTTCTTCTTGTAGACACAGTAGGGAGTCTTGGTGACCTGCAACATGTTCTCCAGTGGAATAACCCTTGACTGGGGGAATAGAGTGTCCAATTCACTTGGCGACATCTTCACATTACATTCTTCCCATCCACATGGCCCTCACCTAGGAGTTCCTCACTGATTCCCCAGGGATGATGGGAATCCAGCAGTCTCTCATGGCCGCCTGGTCTCCCACTCCATTCAACCTCTCCTTGGTCTCTGCAGCTGGTCCAGTGCTGGGACCAAACATGTTCCTGATTCCTGGTGTCCCCATGTCTCCTTTCATGGCCCTGCCCTTTGGCCCACCCAGCCACCCAGCCCAGCACCCAGGCTTCCCAGTGCACAGAACCCAACACCCCTCATGGCTTACAGCACTTCCTCTGGACAGCCCTCTAGTGCCGTCTGCTTTTCCCAGCCACCTCGGTGGCATCAGAGGGTGGCAGTAGCTTGAGCGGGGCTGGGGCTCTCAATGCCATTGTCAAGGTCAGGGCAGAAGTGGGGCTGAAAGGACCCCCTCAGTTGCAGACCTTCACCTTGCCTCAGCCCCCGTCCCCCAGCTGGTGTGCCCAGAGGCCCCTGCGGGGCAATGTGTATCCCCCAGCATCACTTGTGGTGACCCTTATGCCTGCCCCAGCCATGAGGGAGCAGGGGGGGAACCCATGCCAGTAACGGAGACCAGTTCCCAGGCTGCCCTCCTACAGCAGCACCACCGCCTGCCTTGCTGGTCCCCATTGTGTCCCTGTGAAACAAGAGGCCCATAGCTCCACGCAGTTCCTGGGGATGGCAGCCTAGTCCCCTCTTGGCCCAAGGACCCGTTGGAAGACTCCTGTAACTCCAAGAACGTATATGGAAATTTCTGCTGCTGGCAGTGCTTCAAGTCCCTGGACCAGAGGCACCTTCCACAGAGTCCTGACAATGAGGTACTTTCCTGCTTCCTCATGTGAGCATCCCAAGCCAGAGCTCAGCCTGGAGGCCACATAGAGAGCAGCAGTGATGGACGGGGTCAGGTGATCTAGGGGACCCGGAAGGAAGCTCTAGCCCCCTGGGAGCAGAGACCCATATACTGGGCATCTGACTCCCCCAGTGGAACTGCCCAGTTCTCCTCCTCTGCCCACAGTGGTTCCAGGCACAGATCTCTGTTGTTCTGTACACCTGCTCCTGCTCCCCACAGGGACTCTAAGGTAGCTGCCTCTCTCGAGAATTGCCAGGAAGCTGGCTAAAAGATCAGACCTGTGGTCCCGTTAACCCTTTCTCCAGAACATTCCAGCAGGTTCTCACTCAGCTCAGGCTGTCCTAAACACTACAGATGTGGCTTTCATGTCTTAGAGTTCTAGAGGCTGGAATCCCTAGTTCAGGGTGACAGCAGATTCCGTTCTGGTCAGGGTCAGCCTCCAAGCTGAAGGTGGCCACCTCTGACTGTGTCCTCTTCAGGTTGAGAAAGAGGTCTGTGCTTCTTCCACTTCCAATCAGGGGATTAGATCCCCACCCTCGAGCCCTCCTCTAGTTCTGACCACCTCCCATAACATCACCTCCAAAGACCATCACTTGGACTGTTAGGACATGAAGTCTGGAATTTGGGGGGGGCACAAATATTCCACTCATAGCACTGACTATAGTATTCAACAGAGCCACATTGGGGACTCACAGGGAATGCGGGAGGGCCACATGATCGCCAAGGTGTTGATGCTTGGTCATGGGAGGGTGCCCTGAGGGTCCAGGAGCACACACTGGGATACGGTGGGAAGGAAACAGATCGGCAGGAGAGACGAGGAGGCTCAGGGAGAAGTATTGGGTGGGGTGGGCTCTGTATAAAGGTGGACCTTTGAATGTAACTGACCCCTGTGCTTACAGCCAAGTACTCTGATCCCTGGCCCATCTGAAGTCCACCATGTCCCTGGAGGAGGGACTTTGGTGGGCCATGCAGGAGTGGCAGTACAAAAGCAACCTTGACTGAATGTTATTCTATGAGATGGCGACAAAGAGAGTTGGGGTCCTGGGTGCAAGACCTGCTATGCTGTGTGTCTCCTCAGAGGATGGGAGGAACCTGTAGAATGTCTCAGGACCTCCTGGCTCTTTAACATCCAGGAAGCCTGGGTTATGCATGGCTTCTGGCATATTCCCATATGATGCTGCCATGGCTATGCCACGATTTGCAATTTCACCTCTCATGGTCCTGGGATCAGGTCTCCCAACCCAGGCTGGACCCGTCATGTGTCACCAAGTACTTCCCTCCCCAGAGTGTTGCAGGTGGGAAGTGCAGGCCTTGACACACCTGTTCTTCTTCCTCTTGGCCTCAGTAGACTTTCCCAGCAAAGCCAGCACCAAGGCAATGCCTGCCTACCTGGAATCACTCAGACATCAAGGACACTGGAGACTAAGGCACCCAAGGAAATCCCACCTGAAGCCATGAAGAAGTGCATGGTTGTCGATGGGCTGCTGGGGCCTTGTTTTGAGAGACAGCGGCAAAAGGCCATGATCCCACACTCGCAGGAACTGGATGAGATGTTCCCAAACCTGGGTCTCCTGAGCTACCTTGACAAGTTTTGCTCCCAAGAAGACTTCATCACCAAGGTGGGCTAGCCTGGAGCACCAGTGATCTGTGGGCTTCCAGGGACTCAAGCTGCTCCAACTGGGTTCAGGGTTACCTCAAAGGTGGAGATGGCCGTTGGCGATTGAGGGGA
>NW_007053869.1:29231-31216 GCF_000164805.1 Carlito syrichta
TTACTTTCCAACTTCTGGTCTATGATTTCCTGAAATAGCTATGGCAATAGAAAATGTTTTTATACAGCTGATCAGCAAACATAGTTGTATGAACTTCCCTAGATAATGCTACAACTCAAAAGTAGCTATTAAAGCTATAACTCCTAAAATTAAAAGTAGCCAAAAATCTTTTCTGTCTTTCTAAAAGAGCATTAGCCTCATACAATATCTGTAAACCATATGCATCATACCAATGAGATGACAATTATACAAGAATCATCAAATAAGATGGCTGCTCAAGGATAACAAAATCTTCGTAAAAGGCATTAGTTAAACAATTACTTAAAAATACACCCAGTACAAGACACCTTATAAATATTGCATAGAGCCATTAAAACCCCAGTCACTAATATATAGTCTTTCATCAGGTACAGTATAGTCCACCTTAGAGTTATAAGCACAGTCTCTCCATTTCAGGAAGCCAGTATCTCGCTGGATGAGTGACCAGTCCTTTTCCATATCATTGAATGGGCAAGCAGGTATGCTGAGAGGTGGGGTTCATTAAACACAATTGGAAAGTTTGGGTCACAGCTATGATTGAGCAAAGACATACTAGGATACAGGCCGACACCCACTTCCTGCATCTCTGTAGTACAGATGGTGAAAGAGTTGCAGATCACCCTGTCCTGGGTTTGGCATCAGATACAGTCACACTTAAAGCAGTATTGGTCCGTCAGCTGCTTCCAGCGCTCCTCACTGGTCATCAGCATATCCAGGTAGCAGATGATGAGCTCTTCTCCCATCTCGATGTCTCGGAGTACACGCAGTAAGTTTATCTTATGTTTTTGGTCCTGCATTCTTTTCTCCTCCCAGTTGTTAAAGACTTTAAAGGCTGTGTCCAACAGTTATAGTTGAGGGGTTTGTGGGCCCTTTTCTAATTTTTGGAGTTTGCGCCAATGCTGACTGAGAAATAAAATACATCCAAAAGAACTTGTCCTTCCAGTCTAGTCTGCTTATTAACACCTATTTTGTAGTTAGCTAACAGAATTCACTTATATGATTCCTTTACTTCCATCTGGGAAAGTTGAACTTGAGAGAAATTTATCATAAGAAGACAACAAAGAAGAATTTTTAACATCCTTTTGTCCAAGCCACCCCTATGAGAAGAGACATGTGTGGGGGTGAGAAGTCTGGAGGTTGGGGTTAGGTACCATGACCTTTGGCACCCACCCCTTCTCCAAAGGTAAAAGAGAAAGACTGGAGGCTGGGGTCAGGTGCCGTGGCCTTTGGCACCTGCCCCTTTCTCCGAAGGTAAAAGAGAAAGCTTGAAAGTCAGAGCTAGGCACCAAGACCGTAGATGCCTGCCCTTCCTTCTCAGATAAAGGCAAAGGGACTCACAGAACAGATTACAACAAACAAGAGTAGTAAGGAAGGCAGGAATTGGAGTTGTAGGAGGAATAGGAGAGGACAAAGGAAGTGAAAACCCTTATTTTGTTTACATTTTTCTCCAGCCTATTCATTTGATTCAACAGGATTCATGCCACCCGTCTCAGTCTTTGGGTTAGCCAATACCAGACCAGTCTTTCCTCTCTACAACCTGAAAGGGTCCTTTTATGCCCTGTCTGTTCCTTCCAAGTCCCTTTAAGGAATCACATCCTATTTGTAGCTTTTGTGCTGACACCTTGTCATCTAGACTATACAGAAGCATGCTCATTTGAGCAAGAATATCATGTCCCCAAAGTGTAATGGGGATGGAAGGAATGATGTAGGGACAAAAGGTTACTGAAGTTTCGTTTTCTGTCCAATTTAAGATTTGAGAAATTTTGGCTACATGGGTGCTCGACCAATACCAATGAGTCCTGATGGGGCTGCTTGTGTTGGCCAGGACGACGGTCAGTCTTTCTCAGCAATACAAGAAACATAAGCCCCTGTATCTAGCAGACCTTTAATTTTAACTCCTTGATTATATAAAACTTTTAGAGGTCTGGAGTTAGTAATTCCTGAAC
>NW_007053870.1:0-870 GCF_000164805.1 Carlito syrichta
TATTCTACAGGGTAAGGATGCCAACAGGCCTTTACTTTTTACTTTTACATGGGTATCAACATCTTATCCAAAAATATAAGGAAGATATTTCATAAAAGATTTTCTAGGTACAGTCTGAGCTTCTCTAGGAAACAAACTGGATTTTAAAAAATCCTTCTTGGAATTTGTCATGAAGAGGACAACATGAAGAATAATGTAGGGTGTCTTCTTCCAAAAAGAAAGATAACACCAATGTCTAAAATTAAGAAAAACAGTAAAAATAATCCAACAGAATACAGAAAAATAAGACGTAAGTTTCAAAAACAAAGAAGTAAATTTTGAGATGGAAAAAACACCTAAACTTAGAAATATTATAATGCTAAGGAAAAAGGAAAAGGAGTGGAATGTGGGAGAAACAGCAGAAAAAGTGGTATTGAAAGGCTTGTTTATACATTCAGCCATATGTCCTGGAGAAATCATTCAGTTGCGTCTATTTTCTCACTTATCAAATAGTAAAGACAATTCCTGCCCTACTCCCAGTATATCTAAGGGTAACAAATGAGATCCTGTGTCAGAACTGAAAAGATGACATTCTCTACAATACTGGGAACTTGAACTCCACCTGGGCCTATCTAACAGGTGTTAATAATTGTTTGACTTTAAATAAACTTGACCAAAAAAGTAATATGTATGTGACTGAAAATCAGAATTTTCTTGTTGGTATAAAAGAAAATCACCTTGGATTTCACCATAGCTAATGTATTAGTTTGTGAAGGATGCCATAACAAAATATTACCGATTGGGTGGTTTAGCCAAGAGAACTGTGTTTTCTCATGGCTCTAGAGGCTGCAGGTCAAAGACTCAGGCACTGGCAAGGTTAGTTTGTTCTAA
>NW_007053871.1:0-894 GCF_000164805.1 Carlito syrichta
TTCTGGCTACTTGGAAGGCGGCGGCGGAAGGATCGCCGGAGCCCAGCAGGTCGAGGCTGCGGTGGCCGTGAGTGTGCCACTGTACTCCTGCCTGGGTGAGGGAGTGAGGCTCCAACTCGAAAAAAAATTAGCCGGGCATAGCGGCCCGCTCCTGTAGTTCCAGCTACTTGGAAGGCTGAGGCGGAAAGTTCGCCTGAGCCCAGCAGGTCGAGGCTGCGGCAGCCGTGAGCGTGCCACTGCATTCCAGCCTGGGCGACAGTGAGACTCCGACTGAAAAAACGCGCGCACACGCACAAACACACCCCTAGAACCAGACCCCAGGCTTCCTCTTACGTCCTCTCCTGTATTAACTCCACTAGGAAAGAAGGCACTGGGCGCGAGCAGTGATCCAGCCTGACTCAGATACACATGGATTTGAAGCTAGTCACTTGCCAGCCTCTACGGTCCACACTGTTACTTGTGTTCACCGGGCCACAGTTTTCTGCAACCTGATTCGGGCGGAGCGGTTAAATGTAACACACCTAGGTTAGCGTCTCAGGTTCCTGTTCCTAACAAATGGCCGTCACTTACAAACAAACAAAAAAGCCCTTACAAACTAACAAGCCCAAAGCGGGACTGGTTTTATCCACTAGCCTGAAACCACTAGGACGCCAGACTGGCGCAGGCGCGGGGAACTCCGCCAGGGGCCAGTCCAGCTGACGCGCCTACTCCACGCCGGCGACGGCGGTTCCAGGCTCGGGAACCTAACCTGACGTGGCGGGGCGGGACTTCCGGCGGGAGGCGGACGTGGAGCGACAAACGCGAGCTGGTGGGTACGGTTGACGGAGGTCGCCTGGACCAGGGGCGCGGGCCGTAGAGGCGAGGCCGACCCTGGGCTCTACTGCCGCCTCGTCG
>NW_007053872.1:0-862 GCF_000164805.1 Carlito syrichta
CATGTGTCATTACTCTACTATTGAAAAAATATATTATCTCTTGATCTCTGTGCTCATAATAATGTGTCCTATCCTAGTTTGGATCCTGCAAGCAGAACCTGAGATAAGGCCTTGGGTGGAAGTAGTTTATTTGGGGGTTGATCCTAGAAAGAAGGGGAGAGGGGCTGGAAGCGTAAGGCAAGCACCAGGGGCAGCACATGGAGGGTGCAGTACTGAGATCTTGGCTTGGCTGTGGGCACTGACTTCATGGGATGCCTAGGAAGTGTACAGACACTTCCCAGGATTGGCCTCCTGAAGGATGGCTGCCCTGGCTCCATCCCCACTGGTTTGGAGGGATTAACTCCATCTCATCCCTGAGCAGCACCTTGTGCTTGGGAGAAGCCTGCTCTCTAGTCTTCAGAGAAGGTCTGGAGGCAGAAAAGCAGGTAGATGTTGGGGGACCCTTGTACAAGAGTAGTCAGCACGTGCTGAGTTGGCTGTGCCAGTGGCTGCTGGGAGCAGAGGTGGGTGGTTTCAAAACAAAGAGTTCAGATAATGTCTGTTACAGGAGTCAAGAGTGGGCTGGGAAAAACCTTTCTGGAAAATATGAGTCTTCAAGCATGAAGTTGAGTTTGGATGATGTGTGTGTGTGTGTGTATGTGTGTGTGTGTGTGTGTGTGTGTATGAGAGGCAAAGGAAAAGGAAGGCTTGTTGAAAGGAATTAGCACAGAGGAATCTTTTCAAGAATTGATACTAAATTTTTGTTGCAGATATGACCCCATAATCTGGATTGCTCTGGCACGCAGGCATGACCACGCTGGCCGAGTTTCCCAATTTGAAGTGCAGCATCCCCTCACTTTCTGGACCATGGAGTATGACTTGA
>NW_007053873.1:0-1154 GCF_000164805.1 Carlito syrichta
TGTGAAATCATTCTTCATTCTGCATTGCTTAATTATCAAACTGATTCATATGCCACATTGAAAATTGTATGGTATTTATGACTTTGGATTGGATACTAACTTTACACCTCCTAACTTCCCACATCTACATCCCAACTCACATCTGCTAGCCCTTCTTTTGAACTACAGAGTAGAAAACAGCTCAGGCTTACTTAAGTATTTACTTGTTTTGGCCAAGAACTCAGGTTCTCAGAAACACCAGATCTGTCACTTACCTTCAATTAATTCATTTGATAATTAATTTTGGTATCAATTCATTTTGTCTCCCCAAATCTCAATTTCTTTATGTAAAAATGTAGATAATTATAATTCTTTGAAATGTTGTTAATGATTGTGGTAATTCATGCATAAAAGTGTTTGTCGTACTAGGAACTCAACAAATATTATTCTTGCTTGTTGTTATTATATTCACAATGTACTCAAGCTGTCTATTTCTAATGTTTTTAGAGATTTTTGCTACTCTGCAAAAGTAGTAACAATTTCCTATACATATTACAGGATTTTTTTGGGCCAAAACTTTTAAGAAGCTAGGAAATGAAAAAATAATTATATCTCCAAATAATTGATGGAAAAGATGCTTTTGGCCTGTGTTAGGATTCTACTTGATTAGATAGTATATTTTCTCAAGAGAAATTAACACTGACTTTTAAAAAATACCATATTATCAATCATGAATGCTGAGTGGGAGTAACAACAAGAACATATTGAAAACATTGGAGGAATGCTGTTAAAAATTATATTAGCAATTATACTTTTAAAAGACACAAAGCGCACACACATACACAAACCTCTCCAAATTATCAGAGCACAAAAAAAAAAATTGAAAATATTTGGAAAATATAGTTCTTGGAAAACATTTGTCCAATTTCATTAATAAAATTCAACAGTCATCAATAAAAGGTGCCAAGTTATGATTTTTTAAAATATAGCATGCTATTTTTTTAATGAAAATCTTAATTCTATAAAATGTGATCTCTCTGTTGCATAAAAGAGTTTTAAATTAAGAAGAGAATGTTTCAGTATAATCAGGTATTATCATAGCAAGAATAAACCTAATTGATATTTTATTTACTTGACAATTTTGCAGGTAAGATTATCAAGATCCTGAGAAACTT
>NW_007053874.1:0-927 GCF_000164805.1 Carlito syrichta
AATGCTGCTGTTACATCATGTGTGAGTGATAACATAGTTGCATGAAGTCATACACTTAGGAACTACTTTTCCTGCTTGCTTGCTTCATGTTTTCTCATCATGTTGGAACACTCTCCACAAATAAAAGAGAAAGGCAGACTTTGTAATGCAGAGGGAGGAAAACATTTATTTTCAAATATTGAATGAAAATAAGGATTTCTTCTGGCAGAAGCTATGAATTCATGGAAAGTCAGAACACAAACAGAATTTGCATTGTTAGTAAAGAAGTTAATTTTAAATAACTATTATTTTGTTGTTGCTATTACATAGGAATAACTGATGAATAAGTTTAAAATCAGGCTAATTTTCAAATTTAGGGGAGCTGATGGTGTATGGTACTCAAGATTTTTCTAATAAATTGCTATTTCATTGCCTTGATAATTTAGAAACTTTTTCCACAAACATTATAAGCTTATTTCTATCTTATGACACATGTACCCTACATCTGGAAATTATACTCTTAAATCTTTTTATGTCTGGCTCATTTCATTTAGTTTTAACTTGGATATCATCTTCTCAAAGGGTTTTCCTTGATGTACTGTCTAAAACAGCGTATTCGCCTTCCTCGTCTCTAACACCCAATTTCATTTTCTTCAGGGCATTTATCATCATTTGGAATTAATTCATTTACTTGTCTTTCTGTTCTAGAATGTAAACTCTATGAGAGTGTAGATCTTGCCTTCCTTATTATCTCTCTACCTCTACTTACAACACTGCCTTTCACACAGTAGGTTTCGAGTATGTAATTTATATGTGGTTGGTTGGAAGGATGAATAAATGAAAAGGACTTTTAGAAATATTTGATATGCTAACATATGTTGTGGATTGTCAAAAAGAGAATATAGTGAGTAACTTTACCCAAATTTATTTCATTACAGAACTACTTGT
>NW_007053875.1:0-1217 GCF_000164805.1 Carlito syrichta
ATCAAGAAGGCATGCTGGATTTTATCAAAAGGTTTTCTGCATCTAATAAGATAATCATGTGGCTTTTGTTTTTACATCTGTAGATGTATTTAATTCCATTTATGGTCTTATGGATATTGAACCATCCCTGAATCCTGGGGTTGAAGCCTACTTAGTCATGGTGGATGATATTTGAGATGTGTTTTTGCACCTGATTTGCTAGAATCTTGTTGAGGATTTTTGCATCTATTTTCATAAGGGATGTTGGCCTGTAGTTTTCTTTCATTGTTGGGTCTTTACTTTCTTTGTTGGGTTTTACCCGGTTTGGGTATCAGTGTGATGTTAGCTTTCGTAAAATGATTTGGGGAGAATTCCATCTTTCTCAATTGCAGGGAATACTTTTAAAAGAATTGGTTTCAGCTCTTCCTTGTACATTTTGTAGAATTCTGCTGCAAAGCCATCTGATTCAGGGCTTTCTTTTCATAGGTACTTTTCAGATGACAGCATCATTTTCCTGGATTATTTTTGGTCTATTTAATGTCTCAATGTCTTCTTGTTTCAACCTGGGGAGGTTGTGTGATACCAGAAAGTCCTCCATTTTATTTAGGTTATCAAGTTTTTTTCCATATAGGTGTACATAATAATCTTTGATAATATTTTGTATTTCTTCGAGGTCAGTTGTGATTTGATCTTTTGTATTTCTGATTGTGTTTTGTGTTTATTTGGGCTTTTTCTCTCTTTTTTTTGGTCATTCAAGCTAGGGGTTCATCAATCCTGTTAATTCTTTCAAAAAGCCAGTTTTTTGTGTTGGTGATGTTTTCTATGACATTTTTGTCCTCTGTGTCCCATATTTGGGCTCTTATTTTGGAAATTTGGATTTTTGGCTAAAGTTGGTGTTTTGGTGGTCTTCTCTTTCTAGCTCCCTTAGGTGATTTATTAGGCTCTCCACTTGTGATGTTTCCATTTTCTTGATGTGTGCCCATAGAGATATAAACTCCCCTCTTAAAACTGTTTTCATGGCATCCCAGGGGTTTTGGTAATATGTTTCTTCATTTTCATTTGTTTCCGAGAATCTTTTAATTTCTGCTTTGATTTCAGTGTTGACCCAGTAGTTGTTCAGCATCGTCATGCTGTTTAGTGTACATATCTTTGTGGCCTTTGGGGAAATATTGTTGGTGTTGGTATTTATTTTTATTCCACTGTGGTCTGAGAATGTGCATGGCAAGGTTTCAACCTTA
>NW_007053876.1:0-947 GCF_000164805.1 Carlito syrichta
AAAATGTGTATATGCTTTTTTGGCACCACTGTATATACTAAAGACATACATAAATTTAGGAATCTCATACAATTTTTAAACACGTTTATTTATTTAATAGGTTAAATATTTCTTATTTGACAATGCTTCCCATATAATTCTGCTCTTGGATTTCTAGGGCCCCTAATATCTAAAAAGATAATTTGAGGTCAAAAAGTGAAAAACAGCCTAAGTGAAGATTTGACCCTTAACCAGAGTATGAGGTCCAAATGTAGGAAACCTTACCTGAAACACCTGTTGGGACTTCTGAAGATGGAGAGTTTGTACTGGTACTAAGTGCCATTTTCAGAAACCCTGGGAGGACAAAACCTGACCTTTTTTCTTTTATCCAAATTCCTAACTAAAAGGCTTATTCCTTCAACAAATCACTGAATGACTACTGTTTGCAGGTACTGTACTAGGTACTGGGGATTTGGTGCTTAGCAAAAATGTGGTCCCTGAGCCTGATAAGGACTCTGCAAAATATCTTAACTTCATCTACCTATCAACAAACCCAGAGCATTTCTGCCCCTTGTCTCAGCAAAACATCTTATCTTCTGATAAGAACTTTATGTCACCAGTCAAGAAATCTTTGAACTCACCTATTATCTACAAGTTCCCACTTGGAAATGTCCCTCCTCCCCTGGCCAAACCAGTGAGAATCTCACATGTATTGATTTATAGTTTTTGTAACTTTTGACCACCTTAAACTGTGTATAACTGCCAGGCATAGTGGCTCATGCCTGTCATCCCAGTACTTTGGGAGGCGGAGGCGAGAGGTTTGCCTGAGTCCAGGGGTTCGAAACCAGCCTGAGCAAGATGGTGAAACTCACCTCTACAATAAATTTACAAATCAGCTGGGCATGGTGGTGCATGCCTATAGTTCCAGCTACTTGGAAGGCTAACGTGGAAGGATCACCTAAATCTAG
>NW_007053877.1:0-831 GCF_000164805.1 Carlito syrichta
CCAGGTCAAGTAATCTAACACCAAAGTAATATTCAGTTTCTTTTGTTCTTTGCTTTGTGAGGGATCCTGTCATCTTATTATATTTAACAATGTGCTGATTTAAGTATGGGCAACGCTAGCGTTGATAAGATGCACAGATGCTGTTATTGAATGCAGCTATTTTCTGTTACAGAAAGACCATATGGTAGGCACTTGTTTTTCTTTCTGGTTGATGTGATTAGATTACTAAAATGAAAGGTTATTGGACTTAAAGCTTGTCCTAGTATTTATCTAATTTTAATTGACTGTAAGGAATTAAATGTGCTAAACTATTCTAAGCCTTCTGTGTGTTTTCTGGATTGGAGTAGAAAGACATCTTCATGCAAAAACTCAATTTTGGATTGCTTTCACTGAAATAGTTTCATAGTTTAAGTTGCTGTATTCTCATAAAATTGAGTATTGTGCAAATAGTTGATTTCACAATAAAACCTGGAAGCTATATATTATATATTTTTTTCTTCTAAAATAGTCTGAAAGACAAATAGATGTGCTGTACTATAGGATTAAGAAACTTGATGTGTTGGAGATCTTTTAGAAGTCCTTTTCCTTCTAGTCATCTTCTAATATGCAAGAAATTCCACTGTGTAGATTTATGAGTAAAGGAATAGATTTAAACCCAATTTATTGCTTCTAAATATTAATCTCTTTGGGGGAAAGTATTTAGACAGACCAGAACAAACTGTTTATCTACTATTATTATTATTTTTTTTTTTTGAGTCGGAGTCTCACTCTGCGGCCACTGCAGCCTCGACCTGCTGGGCTCCGGCGATCCTTCCACCTCAGCCTTCCGAG
>NW_007053878.1:0-828 GCF_000164805.1 Carlito syrichta
AAACAAATATCATATTCATTTTATATATAAAAAAACCTAACACAAAAAAATTGATCTTGCCAAAGAGTACCCAGCTGCTGCTAACTCTATGCAACAATTCAGCTGTGCTTTTTCTACTCCGTAGCCCTTCAGAAACTATAAAGTCCTATTCAGATAAGAAGTTACAAATTTTGCTATTATATATAAATCTCTTCTGCTAAAACTTGGATGCTTCCACTACTAATGTATTTTGTAAAAATCAAGCTGCAAAAGGCCCCTTTCAATTAATAATTTAAAAATATTTGTTTGTATTGAGCAAAAAAGAATATGATACAGGAGTTTAAAAATCAAGGAAGACTTAGGAGAAAGTAACAGAATACACAGACAAGAAGGGCTTCCATATATTCTTAGCAGCAGAAATGAATAGAAAACATTGCACTATCATGGATCCATAAGGCATTTCTAGATAACCAACCTGAAAAGACACATTTCACTCCTAAAACAGCCTCCTCCATTCTTCAAAACAGCAACCCATAGTGAAAGTACAAATTTCCTAAGGTAGAAATATCCCTAATACTATGTGAAGTTTACTCTAACAGCCACTTAATGGGCAGCTACTAAAACATATTTTACAAATTTTACTTTTAACTAAATTTAATTTTCTAACAATTATCCAGTTTTTAGACTCAAGAGAAAAGAATCCTTGTGTACTTGGCAATGTAATAAGAAATATTTTCATTCATTCAAACGCTTATTTATTCATAAACTCAATTAAATATATTTTATATATTTAAAATTAAATATATTTTTTACTTTAATAAAGTATATGAAAAGACTAAAATATATGCA
>NW_007053879.1:0-889 GCF_000164805.1 Carlito syrichta
CCCCCAGCGCGTTGGTGGTGGGCTGGGGGATGGGGGTAGCGAAGTGATAGCCTTTTTGGGAACTCACGTTCAGAGAATCTCACAAGTTCACCTATGCCGTCGCCATCTTGCCCCGTCTCCCTTGTCTTTGTTTTTAAAAGGTAATTATAAAAAATGTTGTGACACATAATTTCATACTTATGGGGTACAATGTAATGTGTCAATACATGTATTCATTGTGTCATGATAAATCAGGGTGGTTAGTATATCTATCACCTCAAATATTTACCATTTATTTATGTCAAAAACATACAAAATCCCCTCTCCTAAGTCAGATATTGCATAGTAGGATAACAATAGCCAACAATAAGGTATTATAGACCCTTTTTCTTTTTATATTCAGGTTTCTCTGCATGCTAATTCATGTGTAGTCTTTAGTCACCTTTGAGACCAGCTACTTATGGAAGGATAGTATAAACAGGGAAAGTAAAGTGAAACAGTGTATGATCTTGGTGCAAATATGCCTGGAAAATTTTCTCACTGATCTGTACTTTCTTCTGTCCTGCCTTCTTGAGTTTTTGGCCTTCAAGGGCTGGGTTGGTTAATTCAAAGCATTTATTGTTAACAGGTCCTCTGGGAAGAGATTCATCACTGTTGCCTCCCATGTCTTTCTCTTTTTTCTTTTTATCCTGAGCAGGTACCTAAGTTAGGAGCAGATGACATACACCAAGAATGGAGGATGGCATGATACCTCCTTCATTGCCATGCCTCTGAGTATCCACTGGCATTGAAAGAGCTGTATACTAGCAGGGAAAGGCACTCAAGTACTTTTGCATTTGATACCCCTAGTCCATAGTACACATTCCATAAATGTCTGCTAAATGAATTAATGATTGTGTCAAGCAATGAA
>NW_007053880.1:0-824 GCF_000164805.1 Carlito syrichta
CTCCCTACCCTGTCCTTCCCTACCCTATTTACCATACCCTACCCTACCCTACCCTACCCTACCCTACCCTACCCTACCTTACCCTACCCTACCCTACCTTATCCTGCCCTACCTTATCCTAGCCTAGCCTAGCCTATCCTATTCTATCCTATCCTACGCTGCTGTACTTTAATGTACTATTCATTTCTAGTCTGTTTCATTAAAAACATGCTGTATGGGATCCTTTAAATTTATTTTAAGACCTACCATTTGAAAATTGTTAATACGAAGGTGGCAGATTATAGTAAATAAGATTATCAAAGGGCTTAAATGTTATATCTATTTCTTGAGTGTCATCTTTCTTTTTCTGTGGAAGTCAGTGTGTTGTTAACTTTCAGTTACGATATGTGCCCCATGGCTTGTTTGCTGGCATGGTAGGATGACAAACTTAAGCTGCCTCATTATGAGATATATACAGTTGTTGATTTCTAAACCATTTTTCTTCCAGGAGGGTTTTTAACTAGGAAGTCTTTATCACCCTGATTCTCTTATCTGTCAATGTTGAGTAGTCTGTTTGTGTATTCAATGGTGCTAATAAAGTCTGCATTTTCTCAGTGTGGATTATGCACTGAAGAATGTTTAATTCTAGGCTCATTTTCTCTTACCACCCAGCATGCTCCTGGCCCCTTCCTGCTGTCATCTACTGATTCATTCATTGAGAATGTAAACCCATTGTAATATTGGACTAAGCCTTGGGGCCTAGGCCTTTACTAAGGTGAGATAAACCTGCCTCTAAGGAAGAAAACAAACGAATCACCAGTCACCCAGTATCATTTTAAAACCAC
>NW_007053881.1:0-841 GCF_000164805.1 Carlito syrichta
AGTGGCTCAGCCTGTAATCCCAGCACTTTGGGAGGCCGAGGTGAGAGGATTGCTTGAGCCTGCGGGTTTGAGACCAGCCTGGGCAACTTGGTGAGAACTCATCTCTACGATAAATCAAAAATTAGTGGAGCGTGGTGGCATGCACCTGTAGTTCCAGCTACTTGGAAGACTGAGGCGGTAGGATCGCCGGAGCCCAGCAGGTCGAGGCTGGGGTGGCCGTGAGTGTGCCACTGTACTTCAGCCTGGGCAACAGAGTGAGACTCCAACTAAAAAAACAAACAAAAAAAAACTATGCTGGTGTCTGTCTCCCTCCCAGACTACCTGATGGAGCTTAGATGGGAAGGTCCACCCTGGAAGGACCAGCTGAGTCAGCTCTGGGTCCCACGCGCTAGTGTCAGATAGCAGAAGGCTCTCAGACGATATCGGCTCAATGAATTCAGAGGTCCCTTCTCTACCACCATTCATTTACGGAGTGTCTCCTCGGCATGCCAGGAGCGGCTAGGAGCTGCAGAAGGAGCAGCTGAACAAGCCAGGGACCCCCAGCTCTGTAAGAAGACTCATTTCTACGCCAGAGATTCTCAACCTTGTTGGCCTAAGAAGCCCTTCATACCCCAAAATTCAGGATCCCAAAGAACTTTTGTGAATGGGTAATATCGATTGATACTTAACGTATTAGAAACTAAAACTGAGAAAAACGTGAAATATTTCTCTCCCGCGTCTGTAATCTCATCACTTTGGGAGGCGGAGACGAGAGGACTGCCTGAGCCCACGGGTTCGAGACCAGCCTGGGCAACTTGGCGAGACCGCGTCTCTACAATAAAAAGAAAATTAGCCGGGCGTG
>NW_007053882.1:0-788 GCF_000164805.1 Carlito syrichta
CATTTTGTTAGCAGTTGAAAAATACAATGTAATAAAAAATATGTCTCTATAACCATTAATCAAAATTATGATTTTTAAGGAATTTTGAAAACAGTCCTAAAATTAATGCAGAAGAGCATCAAGGCTAACCAAGATAATTCAGAAAATAAAGCAACTTTGTGGATCTAATTTTTCCTGATATCAAGACTCATTATAAAATAAGTATAATTAAAATATCCAGAAACAAAAAAGAAGCTTAAATAAGAAACAACCCCAAATTATTTTAAAAGATTTATAAATTTGTCTACATTGCAATTCAAAATTAGATTGCATTATATTTACATAACACTAACATTTACATTAAAACAAGCACCTTAAAGAGATGAAAAGCAAATTTATATAAGCAAATAATGAGAGAATATATTTATGATGCATATAATGAAGAACAAGTTAGTATGGAGACTATATAAAGAACACCAACAAGTAAGTGAGAAAAAACTAGAAGCATTGAAGAACAGACAAAAATGAAAATGGGAAAGTTAAACATATAAAAGTCATTTAACTAATAAGCATCGGAGAAGATATTTGATACTACTAATGGCCAGAAAAAGAGAAATTAAAATAAAAATTAGCTAACATTTCACATGCATCAGTTTGGGGAAAAAAATGTGTGTGTGTTTGTGTGTGTGTGTGTGTGTGTGTGTGTGTGTATGACAATCAATGTCACCTAGGATTTAAGGAAATTAGAATCTTACTGATATAATCATTGGTATGTAGGTAGATGTTTAGAAACTTGATCTCTAAGAAAC
>NW_007053883.1:0-843 GCF_000164805.1 Carlito syrichta
ATAGATGAATAGAGGTATTACAATAATGAAAGAAAATAAAAAGAATGTATTAGACAGGCTAACAGAATAATAGAATATTTACAATAGGGAAGGCAATCAATGGCATAAGAAAACGTACATGTTGAATTCTTGGAATGTATTTGGTCCTCCAAGGAAACAAAAATGCCTATTCTGATTTTTAAAAAAAATAGAAATGAGCATATTCAAAGATTAAAAAAAAGAAAGTACAAAATTACATATTTTAGAGGTTTTTTTTCCCCTTTGGTTTCTATTGAAAACCTTTTCTTCCTCTGTGATATCGTCTTCAACATTATAATAAATGACCAAAAAACTCCGCCACCTACATGAAAAACAAAACTTGTGATTGCAATCAATGTAATATATTGTAAATATCTCTTTAGTTATTTTATTTAAAGAAATTTTTCTTCTGTGTTGTGCTCTAAATCAGTTGCTTAACCTCATTTTGTAATTAATAACTACATAATAGCGTTTAAATTCTCAAGTGCTTTTGGCATTTTGACTACGATTCTTGAGTTTTATTTTTTATTCTGTCTTTTCTCTCTTCATGTTTGCTTTTTATTTTTTAATGATTTCTTGCCTTTTATGAAAAGTGGTTATTATAGTTTAATGTGATCATGAATTGTACATTTTTCTGAATATCTTAAATACATGAATTTGAACATGGTTTTCAGATTCTTCGGCAAAAGTGATATTTTTGGAAGTTCTCTTCAGGCTGTTGACTTTTTTTTTCTAACAATAACAATAGCTTTTTTGTCTAATGATAACATTTGGTATTTGTATGTTTTTGAATTTAGTTGAATGGTTCACTTTGAGAGACAATTA
>NW_007053884.1:0-3421 GCF_000164805.1 Carlito syrichta
AAGCCCAGCGCGGGCCCACGCCCGTCATCCCCGCACTCGGGGCGGCGGAGGCGATAGAAGTGCCCGAGACCAGGGATTTGAGACCAGCCCGGGCAACTTGGCAAGACCTCGTCTCCACAATAAATCCAAAAACTGGCCGGGCGTAGTGGCGCACGCCTGTCGGTTCCAGCGACTTGGGAGGCTGGGGCGGGAGGATCGCCTGAGCCCAGCAGGGCGAGGTTGCAGTGGCCTTGAGCGTGCCCCTGCGCGCCAACCTGGGCGACAGAGGAAGACTCCGACTCAAAAATAAAAACGTTCCCCACACTTGCGCGCCGGCGACGCCCGACCAAAGCCAGCTCGGCCAGGCCAACGCGGTGGCGTCAACGCCCGCGCGCGCCAGGCCCGGTGGCGACCGCCTCTTCGTGGGGCTCTGCCACGGGGCTCAGGAGGCCCCGGGGCCAGCAGGGAACGCGGACACCCCACCTGGCACGCCCCACCCTTCCCCGAGGACCCGCGCTGTCTTTCCCAGGCCTGGCCTGCGCCCTCTCGGCGTCGCCCTGGCCCCGGGGACGCGCCCGGACTCCCGGGCCGCAGCTGCAGCGCCCTCGGCCCTGGGGCGCAGGGGTGTCCCGGGAGCTCGGGTCCTTTGCGGGGAAGAATCGAGGCGAAGAGCCGGAGTGGGGCTGGCCGGGGCGCGCGCCCGAGGGGGCTCCGCCTGCAGGAGCGCCGGAGAGGCCGGCAAGCGCACGGGAATTCACACCCAGGAATCAGCCCAACTGCAGTTTTTTTTTCCCCTTGAGGCAGGGGCTCGTCCAGTCGTCCAGGCTGGAGTGCAATGTGGTGCGATGGTAGCGCGCTGCAGCCTCGACCTCCTGGGCTCAAGGAACCCTTCCACCCCGGCCTCCCAAAATGCTGGGCCTACAGGCGTGAGCCACCGCGCCCATCCCCTACCTAGATTTTTTTTTGTTTGTTTTTTGAGTCGGAGTCTCACAGCCACCGCAGCCCAGACCTGCTGGGCCCAGGTGATCCTTCCACCTCAGCCTCCCAAGTAGCTGGAACCACAGACATGCGCCACCACGCCCAGCTGATTTTTTGATTGATTGTAGAGACGAGGTCTCGTGAAGAAGCCCGGGCTCAGGCAATCCTCTTGCCTCGGCCTTCCAAAGTGTTGGTTTACACTGTGGCGAGCCACCGCACCCAGCTAGGCAATAACGTTAGTAGCTACAAATACCATCAATTGAGCCCTACTGTCAACTAGGCATATCCTATGTGCTGGGCACGTGTTGATTCCTTGCACTGTGGCTGCGCTGTGCTCAGTGTGTTCATTCACTGACTTCGCAGCGAAAAAGACAGACTGGGTCGCTGACCCCCGGAGTTTGCTTTCTGACTGGCGCTTTAAATAACAAACAAGCCGGGCCAGGTGGCTCACCGGTCATCCCAGCACTTTGGTAGGCGGAGGCCAGAGGATTGCCTGGGTCCAGGGTTCGAGACCAGCCTGAGCAACATGGCAAGGCCGCGTCTCTACAATTCATCAAAAAAAAATTAGCCGGTCTTAGTGGCACACGTCCTTGGTTTCCAGCTCCCTGGAAGGCTGAGGCGGGAGGATCGCCGGAGCCCAGCCGGTCGAGGCTGCGGTGGCCGGAAGCATGCCCGTGCACTCTAGCCTGGGTGACAGAGTGAGACTCAGACTCTAAACAAATAAATTAAAAGTGAATAGATTTAGCGTGAAAAGGACTGAGAAAATTAGGGTGGGTGATCTTCTAAGGTGGCAGATCAACAGAGGTCGGCAGGAGAGAGGGGCCGGGAAGACCTCTGGGAGAGGCGGCCGTGGACTGAGTCGGGAGCAGAAAGCACCAGCCCAGAGACCCTGACACCGCCGCGCTCCGGGTGTTCGAGGACAAAGGGAGACCTGGGGATGGAGAGGACCGGCGCGTCAGGCCTCCTGCAGGCTGCGTCCTGACGACTTCACCCAGACCTCTGCTGTTTCCGTTTGCAAGTGGAGGGAGAAATGAACGGAGAGCGAGCACCCCGGCGTTCAGGAAAAGGGGCACGAGGGACGTCGGACCCGCAGCTCAGGGCTCTCCCAGGCTGGCGCGACGCACCGTGGCGCCTGGCGCGGAGCTGCGAGAGGCAGACAGACGGCACACAGCTGGATTCAGAAGGCTTCGGATCAGCAATGCCCCGGCCAAGGCAGGCCGGCGCCACGCTCCGCCTCCAGCTGCGAGAGCCGGCCTCTCAGCGCCTCCCTCTCGTGCCTGCTCAATGAGGGTTCAGAAATACAAAAATTGTGATTGTCGTGTGAAACGTCTGAGAGGATGGCACCAATTGCTTAAATGTTCAGAATGCCTCCGTTTGATAGCCCAAATTCATGAAGACACCAGTGAAAGGGATAGTTCTTGCTGTTTGAAAAATGGCTTAGCTTTATAGAAAAACAACATTTGTAAGCAGAATGTAAAGCCTTTAGAAAAAGTAAGGCTTCGCATTTACAACTTTAATACATTTTCTATTAATGACAAAGCAAATGATTATCTCCATATCCAAAAGCCTCTCCCTTCACCTTTAGACGTTAAACATCTCAAATGACAATGACAAGCAGGGAGGGTTTCCCAAAATACCCAATGGTACTATGACAATGACAAGCAGGGAGGGTTTCCCAAAATACCCAATGGTACTAATTTAGTCGGTCCTGACAGAGAACGGAAAAGCAGGTCACTCTGGGTCACCCTTCTGGCCACTCTTCCTTCTGCAGGCAGTCCTCCAGAATTACACAGCTCCAGCTGTTGCTTCCACTTCCCTCTTGCCCAAAACTCACATTCCCCAGAACACCAGCCTGTGACTGAGACCTGCCTTTTATCTGGGAGACTGCACCCTTAAGCCAACATAGTGTGATATAAACAGCAGGGAGGTAATGAGGTGAGCACTCTTTCTTGATATCACAGAGACCCTGGGGAATGACTTTCTCGGTGATTGGCGGGGCGTGGTGGCTCGTGCCTATAATCCCAGGATCGTGAGAGGCCAAGCGGAAGCATGGCTTGAGCCAGGAATTCGAGATCAGCATAGGCCCCCAGAGCGAGACCTCATCTCCAGGGATGATAAAAAAGTTAGCCGTGTGTGGCAGTGAACACTTGTAGTCAGTCCCAGCTACTCGGGAAGCCTGAGCCCAGGAGGTAGAGGCTGCAGTGGGCTCTGATTGTGCCACAGCTCTCCAGCCTGGGCGACAGAGACTCTGACTTGGAAAAAAAAAGAAACCAGCCTTTGTTAAAGAAAAAGATACTAGATACTGTATTTTTAGACTAGTTAGATAACAGCCATGAATATGTTAAACCTGGAGATAATTTTGTTTTAGATGAGGTTTTTTTGGGTTTTTTTGTTTGTTTTTGGAGTTTTTTTTTGAGTTGTAGTCTCACTCTGTCGCCCAGACTGGAGTGCAGTGGCCGCTCCC
>NW_007053884.1:3826-6628 GCF_000164805.1 Carlito syrichta
GGTGGAAGGATCGCCGGAGTCCAGCAGGTCGAGGCTGCGCTGGCCGGGAGCTGCCACTGCACTCCAGTCTGGGCGACGGGGTGAGACTCCAACTCAAAAATAAATAAATAAATAATCATTAAAAATGAAAATATTCAAGTGGTCAACAATTTGCATATTTATATATAATCATTTTTGTAGACCACAAAACACATCTATGTTCTAATAAACTATATATGCCCCATTGACCAAGTAGAAAATCACATACAGGTTTTATTTCTTATATGAGGGGGACCAAAAAAACCCTCGGCATTTATTTATTAAAAAACTGTGTATTTGTTCTTACACGTTGAAACATCGGTCACCTTCAAAGCACTCCCCGTTTCATGCACTACATCTAGTGAGATGCTTTTTCCACTGCTCAAAACAGTTTTGAACTGATCGGCTTTGATGCCCTTTAGTGCTTCTGCCGTTTTTGGCTTCAATCTCTTCCACGTCGGCTGAATGTTTCCCTTTGAGGACTGTTTTCGCTTGGGAAAACAAACAAAAAGTCTCTCTGGTGAGGTCAGGTGACTGGGGAAGACGGGCACGGGGGTCATGCCGGCTTTGGTCAAAAACTGCTGAACACTCAGCACAGTGTGGGCGGCACCTAGTCATGGTGGAAGAGCCAGTCACCTGTTTGCCACAACTCGGGACGTTTCTTCTGCCAGTTGCAATGCAACCGTCTCCAAACTTCTAGATAAGACTACAAGGGGCCTGCCTTGCAAAATATAATCCTGGCTTTTGGAGGGTTCCCGTTCATATCTAGCAGCCTTCTTCCTGTTCAAGGAAGAGAATTTGCCAAGTAAGAAATAACAAGGAAGCCAAGCATGGTGGCTCACGCCTGTCATCCCAAAACTTTGGGAGGCGGAGGTGAGGAGATTGTCTGAGCTCAGAGATTTGAAACCTGCCTGGGCAACTTGTTGAGACCTTGTCTCTAGAATAAACCAAAAAATTAGCTGGTTGTGGTGGCACAAGCCTGTGATTCCAGCTACTTGGAAAGCTGAGGCAGAAGGATTGCCTGAGCCCAGCTGGTTGAGGCTGCAGTGGCCGTGAGCATGCCACTGCAGGCCAGCCTTGGCGACAGAGTGAGACTCCAACTCAAAAAAAAAAAAGAAGAAATACTAATTGAACAGGGCTTTCCAGTGATGTCCTGGCTTTTCACATGGAGAGAGCATGGTAGCCTCCGCAGAAGTAGGCCTGAACAGAGAACTCACAATGCTGTCCCGTAGACCTGGATTAGAACCCATAAACAAAAGTGACCCCGTCATCTTCAAAATCTTGTATCTCAGAATGCTCCTGGGAGGGCAAAAGAGGGCCCTTCTCCTTGCCAGGTGGTCCCCACAGGCCCGCCAATGGGCACGACCCTGGGGACAGGCAGTAAGAGATGCCTGCCATCTTCAGGGGAGCCACCTTTTTAGATCTGTTATTCAAGCATCCCGTGACCCCAAGTCCCTGGAGAAACGCGCAGGGCCATTCGTGGCTGGTGGGAGGCAGTGTCAGCCCAGGATTCACAGGCGAGTGATTTGCCTGTTTCTAAAAAATGGCAAGGCACGTGATCCTGGGCCCAGCCCGGCTCCCTCCTGGTAGTTTAACCCCAGGTGTGCGTGTGTATGTGCTGAAGGGCTCCAGCTGATTGAGTGCAGCACTGATTGTAACAACAAAAGACTGGAAACCATGTGAATGTCTGTTGGGTGATGGCCGAATGTTGTCCAGCTGCCAAAAAAGATTGAGAACATCTTCTATGCTTTGAGTTGGAAAGATCCCCCAAACATCCCACGGCTGTGGTTATCTGTTTGTGTAAAATACAGGACAGTAAATCTATACTTGCATCAAAATCTGGGGAAGAATGTCTGCACAGATACAAAAACTGTTACTTAAGGAGGGAGTTACACGCTTTTCACTAAATATCTTTTGGGAAGATCCATTTTTTGTTTTATTTGTCTCAACAGCTTTGGGGGTGCAGACGGTTTTTGATGATGTAGCTACTCTGTATAGGGGTGAAGAAGTCTGGACTTTAAGTGAACCCATTACCCCCTGAGTGCACACTGTACCCAACAGGTAATTTTTCACCCTCCTCCCCCCATTTTTGAAGCATATGGTGTGTTATACTAAAAAGAACGTGTTACAAAAGCCATTTTGTGGTGCAGTCTCTGTGGAAAAGGGTGTGATGATTCCACAAGGGAACGGAGAGACAGCACACTAATAGCTATCTGTCCATCCACATTCACGGCAGCCGATCCACAGTAGCCGAAAGATGGAAGCAGCCCCGGGGTCCTTTGACAGATGAATGGATAAAGAAAATGTGGTCTCGCGTGAGCGGGAAAGGCAGGAATCGGACACACGCTACAACAGGGCTGAACCTAAAGACGCTGTCCTCAGTGAGATGAGGACAAGTATCGGATGACCCCGTCCCTTGAGGCCGGCAGATCGGAGCCTGCGAGCAGAGAGGTGGCAAGCGGCGGGGGGAAGGAGGGGGCGGGAGGGCGAGAAGTCAGTGGGCAGAGTTTCAAGCAGGAGAGACGAGAAGACCTGGGAGGGATGGCGAAGATGGTTGCCCAGCCACGTAAATGCATCTGACGCCACAGAGCGGCTCCTTGAAAGTGATTAAGCCGGCTCGGTGGCTCAGCCTGTAACGCCAGCACTTTGGGAGGCTGAGGTGAGTGAATTGCCTGAGTCCGCGGGTTCGAGACCCACCTGGGCAACTTGGTGAGACCTCATCTCTACATAAAATCAAAAAATCAGCCGGGCATGGTAGCGCATGCCTGTAGTTCCAGCTCCTCG
>NW_007053884.1:6648-7186 GCF_000164805.1 Carlito syrichta
CCTGATCTCAAGCCAGACAAAGTGGGGACCAACGAGAGGCCCAACCTTCACCTGTGTGGTGACCACTTGTATGACTGATCCTGAGTTGTAACCTGCATCTTCAAAATAAAGGCAAACAAGAATAAAATTGTAAATAATAATAAGAATGATTCATTGGCACCGGCAAAAACAAACCAAAAAACCAACCAGCTCCTTTATTGGTGTTCTGTCTGCTGCTCCCTTCAGCATACTCAATAAGCTTGTTTTTCTACTCTTAAAAAAAAGCCAAAAAAAACTGATTAAAGTGGCACATTTTGCCACGCCTATTTTACAGTACATTTAAAACGCCTCACTTTGATGCTGGATAGATTAAAAAACGAGAAGGATGTGCTCGCAAAAGGCTCAAGGGAAGATGGCAGGAAGTTTGCAGAACGGGGTCTTTTCTTCCCCTAAGTCAGTCCGCCAAAACGGGAGGCTGGGAGCAAAAGCGGGAGCCGCGCGCCCAACGTGGGGCTCGAACCCACGACCCTGAGATTAAGAGTCTCATGCTCTACCGACT
>NW_007053885.1:0-748 GCF_000164805.1 Carlito syrichta
AAAAAAAAAAAAAGTCAGTACCTGCATTAGAAATGCTTGAGACACAGTAAAGACCTTTGCCAAAATATCAGTACCACAGCCAGGAAGCCTTGTACAGTTAACACACACAAGGTTGAATGAAAACAATGAGGATAAAACTTTAAAACAACTTTGAGACATTTTATCTTCCAGGAGTCTTTCCTCCACACTGACTACCTGGACGTTTTCAGCAAGCATTTCACTATGATTTCTTTCTGAGTTGAATTGAAAATGAGTAATCATCCTAATTAAGAAAAGCCAACTGACTAAAATGCTATAAGATCAAACCCTCCCTTAAAATAATTAATATCTTTCTCGGCTCAACTAAGAAGGAGGAGTGCAATAGCATGAAGGAAAACATAAGACTCAAACAATGATGGCACATAACTAAGCCAATTAAGATAAATTTTAAAAATTGTTTACTTAGTAGCTGCCAAATTCTATAAGGAAAATAACTGTTGGTGTAATTATGCAGTTTTGTATTTCATTAGCTACCACAGTGGAAGATTATATATTGTGCAACAATGATATTTGTTGAGTCAATAAAATCTAAAGCTACAGTCAGTGAGCTGTGTTTATATATCCCTTAAATATTTTTTCCTTTTATTATATTGTATATATTTTTTGAAGTGGGGTCTAATTCATGTTTAACTGACTTGAAGTCTATTGCCCTATTGCAATTCTGGCCCAATAAAATACATCAAACCACCATAGCAAACATCAGAAATAT
>NW_007053886.1:0-747 GCF_000164805.1 Carlito syrichta
CCTCCTGGACTCAAGCAATCCTCCTGTCTCAGGCTCCCAAGTAACTGTGCTACAGCTGCGCCACCACATCTAATTTTAACTTTTTTTTTTTTGTAGAGACGAAGTCTTGCTATGTTGTCCAGGCAGGTATTGAACTCCTGGCCTTAAGTGATCCTCCTGTCTTGGCCTTCCAAATGTTGGAGTTATAGGTGTGAACCACTGTGCCTGGCCTATGACTAGTGTTCTTATAAAAAGGAGAAATTTGGACACAGACATGCATACAGAAACAATGCCATGTGAAGAGGAAAGCACAGATTTACAAGCCAAGAACTGCCAAGGATTGCCAGCAAGAAGCTAGGGAAGGATTGCCACCAAGGACTGCCACCAAGGATTGCCACAAGAAGCTAGGGAAGAAACATGGAACAGATCTTCCTCCCAGCCCTCCGAAGGAACCAATCCTGCCATCACCTTGATTTTGTTTTTTTGGTTTTTTATTTTTATTTTTATTTATTTTGAACTTCTAGTCTCTATAACTGTGAGACAATAACTCTCTTTTTTCTTGTAGAGATGGGGTCTTGCTATGTTGCCCAGGTTAGTCTCAACTCCTGGCCTCAGGTGATACTTCCACCTCAGACTCTCAAAGTGCTGGGATTACAGGTATGAGCCACTGTCTCCAGCCATTTTCTATTGTTGAAAACACTGTGGCCAGGTGCAGTGGCTCAAGCCTGTAATCCTAGCACTTTGGGAGGCTGAGGTGAGAGGATTGCC
>NW_007053887.1:0-742 GCF_000164805.1 Carlito syrichta
ACTGTTTTCCAAGGCGGCTGCAGCATCTTGAATGCCCACCAGCAGTGTTTGAGGGGTCAGTACTGGGTATTGTCTCTCATTAACTTTTCCACACTATCTGAGCTTAGTGTCCTTATACCTACTTCAGAGATATTCAACCAAAGTGTCTAA
The DNA here is from genome assembly GCF_000164805.1 of Carlito syrichta. Classification (NCBI taxonomy): domain Eukaryota; kingdom Metazoa; phylum Chordata; class Mammalia; order Primates; family Tarsiidae; genus Carlito; species Carlito syrichta. The sequence goes on from NW_007053887.1 coordinate 151, forward strand.
GAAGTAACTTGCCCAAAGTCAATCATTTCAAACAGTGGAGGAGGAGGTGTTTGTGCATTCTGGTTTCTCTGCTGGCCGAGGCAACCTCTGCCCACCCGCCAAATTGGCTTCTTAGGCTAAATCACCTCATAGAAACTTTGAAGTGGGGCAGGATAACCTTGGGGGAAGTTGTTAAAGCAATTTTAATCCCAATTTCCTCACCTCTAAAGTGGGAATGATTTGATTGCCTGAAGACAAATAACAATGACAACAGTAGCAGCTGACAGTTATGAGGTGCGTGACCTCTTACAGGCAAAGAAGGATGTAAAGATTTAAGGAAGTAAGGATTATTTTCTTAATGCTCATGACGACCTGATGCGATGGTTACTGTCACTATGCCTATCTGATGGATGAGCAAAGCTGAAGCCCTGTGAGGGTTGTTACCCAGTGTCACAGCTGGCATGTGACAGAGTCTGTAGTCCTCATCACAGGGCTAGACTGGTTGTGGGGGCAGGTACCATGGGCAACATCTGTGAACGCATTTGGCACTTAATAGGTCTTCATATAAATATGTTGGGTCTGAGGGGAGGAGGCCTGGGAAGCAGGGGAGTCA
>NW_007053888.1:0-1067 GCF_000164805.1 Carlito syrichta
AGTGCAGTGGCACAGTCACAGCCTCAACCTCCTAGGCTCCAGCGATCCTCCTGCCTCAGCCTCCCGAGTAGTTAGGGCTAAGTCTCAACTGTCTTAAAGCACAGTAATGTTTCATAGGCCAGTCAGTCAAGCCAGGCGTTCTTGTCTCTCCTGTGTTTGGTGTCTTTCCTCACATGAAACATGATGACATGATATATGATGGCTGCATTTTTTTTGGCAAAATTAAAAGTTGGCAGCAGAATATCATCCTCTCCATTTTTGGGGGGGAAGCGGTTGATTTTACTAGTCTGGTGAATTCAAGAATCTGGAGCCACTAACACAGTCTCTCTCATGTGGATTCTAAGTAGGAAATGAGGTGATTTGAGCATCATTCCATTTCATCGTTATGTTAAATATATTAGGTTTGCCCCAAACCTCAATCCATATTGTCAGAAAACAAACCAATAAGAACAAAGCCACGTGCACTCCTCGGCCTCTGATGCCATGTGGCTCTCACAAGGCTGGGCCTGAGGTCTCTTTGTCAAGTATGGACCATCTCGGGCATGTGGTCATATATTAAAACGTCCCATGAGGAACGCCTGAGTGTTTTGTGATTTGCTGAATATCCTACAGCTCCAGGTACATCCAGAGAGTCCTGACATCCCATGTGAGTCGGCATATCATGGGTGGTGGGAGTCCAGACAACTGGGAAGAACTCCTGCCCATCCTGCTCTGCCTGCTGTGGGGTTGGGGAGTAGGGGGGCCTCCATTTCTAAAGTTGGGACTTACAGCAGTGACTCAGAAGGGCCAGGACTCCCCCTCCAGGCAGCATTCCTGGGTCACAGTTTCAGGACCCGGGAGGCCTACCTCCTCCTGTGGGCCTGGCATGTGGGCATCCACTTGCACTATTGACCAATCTTTTCTTGTTTGTTTTTACTATTGACCAATCTTGGCTAAAAAAAAAAAGAAAGAAAGAAAGAGAGAGAGAGAGAGAGAAGGAGGCAGAGGCAAAGATGGGGTGAGGAGGAGGCAAAGAGACCGAGACAGAGAGTGGGGGGAGAGACAGGGACAGAGAGAGAGAGGAGATG
>NW_007053889.1:0-728 GCF_000164805.1 Carlito syrichta
AAAAAAAAAAATATATATATATATATATATATATATATATACGTATATATATATATATATACATATATATATATGAGCACCGAGATAGAAAGGGCTCTCCATGAATGTTGTCTTATTCTCTCTCTCTTACCACCCCACCCTGAGCAGAGTCTCCACTGGATGGCCCCCAGGGTGTAGCACCATAACATCCCTACACAGGCACATAGTCTGCAGAACTTCTGCACACCACCTCCACGCATGTCCTTGGTTGCATCTGCACGCACATCGGCACACACACTCAACATCCTTTATCGTCACACTTCAGCTGAGGGCAGCCTTCCCAGACAGGCGAGATGAAGGACTGGCTTGCTACTGACCTGATGGGCTGTGGAAGTGCTCATCACAGGAAACTTGCTACACTATTGAGCGTCACTCCTTGAAGGTATGCTGGAAAAGCTCTCAAAGGAGACCGAGGGCTGGTAGTGGGGAGTTCCTCCACAGGCATTTATTTCCCTGCAATCAAATGTGTTTCTTGAGCAGGATGTGGTGGCTCATACCTGTAATCCCCGCACTTGGGGAGGTTGAGATGAGAGGATTGTCTGAGCCCAGGCGTTCAAGACCAGCCTGGGCTACATGGTGAGACCTCATCTCTACAATAAATCAAAAAATTAACCAGGTGGGGTGATGTGCTCCTGTCATCCCAGCTGCTTGGGGGGCTGAGGTGGAAGGATTGCCTGGGCCCAGCAGGT
>NW_007053890.1:0-1021 GCF_000164805.1 Carlito syrichta
TGGAGCCCAGCAGGTCGAGGCTGCGGTGGCCGGGAGCGGCCACTGCACTCCAGTCTGGGCAACAGAGTGAGACTCCAATGCAAAAAAAAAAAATTCGTTCCTGTTTTTATTTTTTTAAGTTTTTGATGCATTTTTTAGTTCTAAAATTTCCTATTGGTTCTTTTTTATATCTTCAATATCTTTGCTAAGACTTTCAATTTCTTTGCTGTGACTGTTTTTTATTTTTGTTTTAAGTGTTTTCATAACTGCTTCTTAAAGCTCTTTAATGATCACTGCTTTAAAACCTTTATCAAATAACTCTAACAGCTGTGTTTTCTCAATGCTGTGTCTACTGATTATCTTTTCTCATTCATTTTGAGGTCTTCCTGGTTGTGGAATAATGTATGATTTTGAAATTAAAACCTGGACATTTGGGTACTATGTCATCAGACTCTGGATCTTATCAGAAACTTCCATCTTAGCTGGCTTTCTCTGTTACCGCCCTAGCAGGTGAAGTGGGGTGTCACTATATTGCTTCCAGGTGAAGACAGAAGTTTAGGTTCCCAAGTTGGCCTCCATTGATAGTCAAGGTGGGGCTCCTATTACTAGTGGACAGAGATGGGAATTTCAGCAACCCACTAAACCTCCACTGATAACTTTCTGGCTGGGAGGGTTAGGAGAGTCTAATAAGACTTTGCTTACCTTTGCTTGCAGTCTCCACTAATCACTGGGTTGGAAAAAGTGGCTTCATTAGTGCTGGTTAGTGGCAAAAGCCCTGACTTTCCAATACACTTTGCATGACATCAGCCCCAAGAGGAGGAGAAGGGTTGTTTCATTGTGGCCCAGTGTCGGGGGAGATTCAAGTTCCCCACATGTTCTTTCCTGATGCTGCTGTGGGAGAGGAACTGCCACTGTTCCATGGAGAAGAAAGACCCTGCTACCTACTTTACCTTCTCTGACAGTATGTCAGCGGGTGGGCTGGGGTACCTTATTACAACCTGATATGAATGGCAGGCCAGGCTTCCCACCCAGCCCTTGCAGT
>NW_007053891.1:0-720 GCF_000164805.1 Carlito syrichta
AGCTGAGATGGAGGTACCCCTAGGCTCTGACTGTAGGACATTGAGCAAGACACTGCCCCCTGTGACTCAGTTTCTCCATCTAACGGGTGCTGCAGTAGGGACTCAATTGAAATGACCGCTGCAAATTTTCGACAAACAGCAGATGCTTTCAAAATGAGAGCCCTCCCCCCAAACCATGTTATGAGCATGGCCACTCCCCCCTCTCTCATGGATGGCAACTTCCTCCTGCCCGCTCTGCAATACAGAAGGAAGCCCTAGGGCCAAAGTTGATCCTTTGACTGCAGGTGAGCCTCCAGTGCCCAACCCTCAGCTGTGATGGCATACCAGCAGTTGGCATCACCACCCCCCCTCAGTGCCCAGGATACCCAGGCCCTGCAGCAACCCTTACACCTGCACAACCTCACCTGCCCACACTCCCCTAACCTGGTTGACCCTGCCAGCAGCATGAGTGTGGGACAAAACGCCCAGAGGCAAATCACCCACAGGTAGAGGAGACTGCACTCAGGCCGATTGGTATATGCACACCCAGTGCAGAGAAACTGTGAATGCCTCATTAAGTCAATTATGATAATCATATTTTATGTAACTAAACTAAAGTTGTATTTTCTCAATTCATCCACATTTAGTAATTGATTTTGAAGGTATGAACTTTCACCATTGAGTACATCTCTAGTTCCTTGTCCTACGTTTTATAACAAGATGATTCAACTTGATTACACA
>NW_007053892.1:0-8849 GCF_000164805.1 Carlito syrichta
ATGGTATATAGGTTGGAAAGGGTCTGAATAAAATTTGGACTGAGTCCTGATCAGACAGATCCCAGAAGAACTGCCTCCGGGTGGTCTCTTCTCTCCGTCTTGACTCTCTGGTGCGGGTCCTAATCTTCCTCCTACGTCGAAGTTGGCACTCCGAAATTCTGGTCCTCTTGAGAGATGTAATTGGGTATCTGGTAGTACAAATCCCTTAAGTTCCTCGGGACAATTAAGGCCAGACTCCCTGAAAAAAAGTATCATATTGCCATATTTGGATGTAACTTTGGTCTTAAGATGAACTTGGTAATCTTTAAATTTCCGTTTGTACTTTATTTGCAGAGGGGCCAAGGGTTTTGCTGTTGCCAAATATTTAGTACGTATTATTAAAATGTAACCAGGATCCATGGATTCCACGTCCCTAGGAAACATCTGGGCATCTGCATTTTTGTACACAGAGATTTGGAATCCACATGGACAGGGACATTCAGGGCATCTTGCTGAGAACAGAAAAGGAATCCGGTTCTTGGTGTTCTCAATCGCCTAAATATACAAAGTTTCTTCATATGGTTTAATCAGAATTCTGGGCTTCTATGTCGTCACATTTTTACTGTGTTTTTTGAAAGGGGACCAGAAATCTTGGATTCCAATTGCTCAAGAACTTTAGAGGAGTCTTTCTGTTGATATCCAAGCAACTGAAATTCTAGGTCACCAGGAAATATCTTGGTGTCTTGTTGAGAATGCAGCATGATTTCAGTAATGGAGTCCTCATATACAGAACACTACACGACCTGTTACTACAGAAGAATAATGAATCTTGGTTACACGAGGCCTCCATCCCAAAAACCTACAGACCGTCTTGCTGAGATAACCACCATTCAGGTTTTGGAGGTAGGAATCTGGATAATGGAGTCCTCATATAAAGGAAACTGCACAGTGTATTGCTAAAGGAGAATAAGGAATCTGGTTTACAAGTGTCCTCCATACTAATAAAACTTCAGGGTTTCTTGCTAAGGTCTAAACAAAAATTTGGGTTTTTGAAGCATAAAGTAAAAATGAAATGCTCATGTACAGGCAACTGCACTGACTTTTCCTAAGAAAGAATAAGGTACATTGGTGACATGTTTCTCAATCTCCAAAAAAACATACGGTGTCTTCTTAGGATCTAAACAACAATCAAGCTTTCGATGCATGTATCTGTGAACAGGAGTACTCACATACTGGTAACAGCACGACTATCTAAAAATAAGGAATCTGGGTTTTAGGAGTCCTCAGTCATGGAAATATACAGGGCATATTGCTGACAGCTAAAGAAGAATCAGGGATTCGAGGCATGTGTGTGGGTAATAGCAATCCTCATACACAGGAAACTACGTGGCCTGTTGCTAATAAAAGAGAAGAAATCTGTTTTCCACGGCTCCTCCATCAAAAAATCTAGATGACTTCTTACTAAGGGCTAAACAACAATCAGGGTTTCGAGACAGGAATCAAGGGATAGAGAGTCCTCACATACAGGACACTACATGACCGCCAACTAAGTACTAATAAAGAATCATTTTTGCACGCACCCTCAATCCAAAAAATTCGCAGGTTGTCTGCTATGGGACAAACAAGAAACAGATCTTTGAGCTCCCCAAAAGTTTCAGAGCAATTTAGCATTCGGTTCTTATGAATTGGTCATTTCAGGACTCCAGCAACATTCTGGTCCTCTTAAAAGTTGTAAATGGTATTGGGCAATACAAGTCCGTTAGGTTCCTAAGAACAAATAAGGCCAGATTCCAGGACAAAAAGAATCTTCTTTCCATATTTGACTGTAACTCTGTTCTTAAGGTGAACCCTGTAATCCTTCCCCTTCCATGTCACTTCTTATTTTGAGAAGGCACAAGTGTTTTGCTCTTGCCAAATGTTTACTATGTACTTTTAATGGTAACCAGGAATCACGGAATCCACGAACCTAGGAAACGTCTGGGAATCTGTCTTTTGATATAATGAATTTGGAATCCAAATCGACAGAAAAAGTCAGGGCTTCTTACTGAGAATTAAAAGGAAATCATATTCTAGGAGTTCTCATTTTCCGGAATCTAAAGGGCCACTTGATAAGGTTTAATCAGCAATCTGGGCTTCTGGGTCCCTACTTCTTCAGAGCTACTTGATCCGTGGATGCTCTAAATCTGTCTTTACAGATCCTCATGATCTTTCTTGTCCTCTTTTTAGTTGTAATCAAGGATTTGCCCATAGAAATCATTTTGTTTCCGGGACCATCTACGACCATATTCATAGTTCCCAGAATCAAAGGATATATTGGATCAAAATTCCTCAGTTCAGGTGACCTCAAAGTACAGAAAATTCTTGTGGCTGGGCACGTAGGTATTATGGTTTTGGGTTTGGAATATTCCAGATTTTCGGATCTTCTTGTGAAGGGGAACCAGGAATCTTGGATTCCAGTTCCCAAAGTACATTATGGACGACTTTCTCTTGATATCCAAAAAACTGGAATTCTCGGTCACCAGGAACTGTCTCAGCATCCTGCAGAGTGAAGCAGGAAGCTGAGTAATGGAGGTCGTCATATACAGGAAACTACACGTCATATTGGTAAGGAAGTATAAGGAATCTCCGTTATATGAGTCCTCAATCCCAAAAACTACAGGCCGTCTTCCAAAGACGTAACCACGAATCAGGTTTTTGAAGTAGGAATCTGGGTAATGGGAGTCCTCATATAAAGGAAACTTCACTGCCTATTGCTAAGTAAGAATAAGGAATCTGCGTCACTCCGGTCCTCATTTCCACAAAAGATTAAGGTCGTCTTGCTATGGGCTAAACACGAATCATGGTGTTTTCGAGCATGAATCTGGAAAATGGAGTCCTTATTTACAGGCAACTTCATGACCTTTTGCTAAGAAAGAATAAGTAATCTGGTTTACACGAGTACTCAGTCCCAAAATTCTACAGAGCATCTTGGAAAGTTCTAAAAAGAATCAGAGTTTCGAAGCAGGATGTATCTAATAAGAGTCCTAATATACAGGAAAATACACAGACCCTTGCGAAGTAAGAAAAAGAATTGGGGTTATAGCCATCCTCAGTCCTTAAAATCAACAGGCCATCTGCTGTGGGCTAAACAAGAATCAGGGTTTAGAAGCTGGAACATAGGTAATAGCAGTCCTCATATGCAGAATCTACATGATCTCAAGCTATGGAGAACTAATAAACCTCTTTTACATGGTTCCTCCATCACAATATCTACATGACATCTTGCTAATGGCAAAACAAGAATCAAGGTTTTTAAAGAGGATTCTGGGGAAAGGGAGTCCTCATATACAGGACATTACACAGCCCATTGGTAAAGAAGAATAAGGAATCTGTGATACACTATTCCACGATCCGAAAAATTCTCAGGGCATCTTTAATCGGTATAAACAAGAATCAAGGCTTCGAGCTCGTCTCATGTTTCAGAGATATTTGGCTTGTGGGTATTATGAATCAGTCATTTCAAGACTCCAGCAACATTCTGGTCCTATTGAGAGTTGTAATCCGGTATCTGGTAGTACAGATCCCTTGAGTGCCAGATTCCCGGAAAATAAGTATCACATTGTCGTATTTGGATGTAACTTTGGTCTTAAGATGAACTTGGAATCCTTAAATTTCCGTTTGTCCTTTATTTGTAGAGGGGCTGAGGGCTTTGCAGTTGCCAAATATTTAGTACGAATTATTAAAATGTAACCAGGATCCATGGATTCCACGTCCCTAGGAACCATATGGGCATCTGCATTTTTTACACAGTGTTTTGGAATCCACATGGACAGGGAAATTCAGGGCATCTTGCTGAGAACGGGAAGGGAATCCGGTACTTAGAGCTCTCTATCGCCTAAATCTATAAAGTCTCTTGATAAGGTTTAATCAGCAATCTGGGCTTCTCTGTCGCCACATTTTTAGTGTGTCTCTTGAAAAGGGAGCAGGGGTATTGGGTTCCAATTCCTCAAGAACTTTATGGGAGTCTTTGTCTTGTTATCCAAGCAACTGGAATTCTAGTCACCAGGAAATATCTTGGCGTCTTGCTGAGAATATGCAGGAATTTCAGTAATGTGAGTCCTCATATACAGAACACTACACGACCTGTTACTACGGGAGAATAAGGAATCATGGTTACACGAGGCCTCCATCCCAAAAACCTGCAGACTGTCTTGCTAAGAGATAACCACCATTCAGGTTTTGGGAGTAGGAATCTGGATAATGGGAGTCCTCATATACAGGAAACTACACTGTCTATGGTTAAAGGAGAATATGGAATCTGGTTTACACGTGTCCTCATCCCAATAAAACTTCTGTGTTTCTTACTAAGGGCTAAACACGAATTTGAGTTTTTGAAGCATGAACTCGGGAAATAAAATCATCATATACAAGCAAATGCACTGACTTTTCCTACGAAATCATAAGGAATGTGGGTGACATGTTTTCTCAATCACCAAAAAATATACGCCATCTTCCTAAGATCTAAACCAGAATCAAACTTTCGACGCATGTATCTGTGATCTGGAGTACTCATATACAGGTAACTGCACAGCTGTTGCTAAAAATAAGGGATCTGGGTTATACGAGTCCTCAGTCCTGAAAATCTACAGGGCATATTGCTGACAGCTAAAGAAGAATCAGGAATTTGATGCATGAATGTGAGTAATAGCAATCCTCATATACAGGAAACTACATGGACTCTTGCTAATAAAAGAAAAGAAATCCGTTTTCCACAGTTCCTCTATTAATAAATCTACATGACTTCTTACTAAGTGCTAGACAACAATCAGGGTTTCAAAACAAGAATCAAGGGAATGATAGTCCTCACATACAGGACACTAAATGGCCTTCAACTATGTGCGAAAAAGAATCACTGGTGTACGCGTCCTCAATCCAAAAAATTTCCAGGTTGTCTGCTATGGGACAAAAAAGAAAGAGATCTTCGAGCTCCCCAAATGTTTCAGAGCAATTTAGCATTTGGATATTATGAATCGGTCATTTCATGACTCCAGCAACATTCTGGTACTCCTAAAAGTTGTGAATGGTATTGGGCACTGCAAGTCCGTTAGGTTCCTAAAGAACAACTAAGGCCAGATTCCACAACAAAAGAATCTTCTTGTCATATTTGGATGTAACTCTGGTCTTAAGGTGAACCTTCTAAATCTTCACCTTCCGTGTCTATTTTTATTTTGAGAAGGGACAAGGGTTTTCCTCTTGCCAAATGTTTACTACGTATTTTAATGGTAGCCATTGATCATGGAATCCACGAACCTAGGAAACTTCTGGGCATCTGTCTTTTGATATACTGAATTTGGAATCAAAATCAACAGGAAAAATCAGGGCATCTTACTGAGAATAAAACGGAAATACGGTTCTAGGAGTTCTCATTTTACGGAATATACAGGGCCTCTTGATAAGGTTTAATCAGGAATCTGTGCTTCTGGGTCCCTATATTTTCAGAGCTACTTGCTCCGTTGATATGCTCTGTCATTACAGATCGTCAGGATCTTTCTGGTTCTCTTGCTAGTTTTAATCAAGGATTTGGCCCTAGAAAACCTTTTGCTTCCTGGGACAATCTACGACCATAATAAAATTCCCCAGAATCAAAAGGTATATTGGTAGAAAATTAATCGATTAAGGTGACATCAAAATACAGAAAATTCTTGTTGCAGGAAAGGTAGGAATTGGGGTATTGGGTTTGGAATATTCCACATTTTGGGGAGGTCTTGTGTAGGGGAACAAGGAATCTTGGATTCCAGTTCCCAAAGAACACTATGGACGTCATTCTCTTGATATTCAAAAATCTGGAATTCTGGGTCACCAGGAACTGTCTCGGCAACCTGCAGATTGAAACAGGAACTGGATATCTGAGGTCGTCATATACAGGAAACTACACGTCATATTGCTTAGGAAGTATAAAGAATCCTCATTAAATGAGTACTCAAACCCAAAAACTACAGGCCGTCTTCCTAAGACATAACCACGAATCAGGTTTTTGAAGTAGGAATCTGGGTAATGGTAATCCTCACATAAAGGAAACTTCACTGCCTATTTCTAAGTAGGAATAAGGAATCTGCGTTTCTCGGGTCCTCAATTCCAGAAATCTACAGATCATCTTGGAAAGTTCTAAATAAAATCAGAGTTTCAAAACAGGATGTATCTAATGAGAGTATTAATATACAGCAATATACACAACCCCTTGCCAAGGAAGAAAAAGAATCGGGGTTATAGCAGTACTCAGTGCTTAAAATAAACAGGCCATCTGCTGTGGGCTAAACTAGAGTCAGGGTTTAGAAGCTGGAACATAGGTAATAGCAGTCCTCATATGCAGAATCTATATGATCTCTAGCTAAGGAGAACTAAGAAACCTCTTTTACACGGTTCCTCTGACACAATATCTACATGACATCTTGCTAATGGCAAAACAAGAATCAGTGTTTCCAAACAGGATTCTGGGGAAAGGGAGTCCTCATATACAGGACATAACACGGCCTCTCGGTAAAGACAAATAAGGAATCTGTAATACACAAGTCCAGATTCCGAAAAATTCTCAGGGTGTCTTGCTAAGGTATAAACCAGAATCAAGGCGTTGAGCTCGTCTCATGTTTCAGAGATATTTGGCTTGTGGGTATTATGAATCAGTCATTTCAAGACTCCAACATTCTGGTCCTCTTGAGAGTTGTTAGCGGGTATCCAGTTGTACTAATCCCTTAAGTTGCTCGGGACAATTAAGGCCAGATTCCTGGAAAAAATGTATCATATTGCCATATTTGAATGTAATTTTGGTCTTAAGATGAACTTGGTAATACTTAAATTTCCGTTTGTACTTTATTTGTAGAGGGGCCGAGGGCTTTGCAGTTCCCAATTATTTAGTAGGAATTATTAAAATGCAGCCAAGATCCATGGATTCCAGGTCCCTAGGTAACATCTGGGACTCTGCATTTTTGTACACAGTGTTTTGGAATACACATGGACAGGGAAATTCAGGGCATCTTGCTGAGAACGGAAAGGGAATTCGGTCCTTGGAGTTCTCAATCGCCTAAATCTACAAAGTCTCTTTATAAGGATTAATCAGGAATCTGGGCTTCTATGTCGCCACATTTTTAGTGTATCTTTTGAAAAGGGTCCGGGAATCTTGGATTCCAATTCCTCAAAAACTTTATGGGAGTCTTTGTCTTGATATCCAAGCAACTGGAATTCTAGGTTATGAGGAAATATCTTGGCGTCTTGATGAGAATGCAGCAGGAATTTCAGTAATGGGAGTCCTCATATACAGAACACTGCACGTCCTGCTGCTACGGAAGAATGAGGAATCTTGGTTACATGAGTCCTCCATCCCAAAAAGCTACAGACCGTCTTGCAAAGAGATAACCACCATTCAGGTTTTGGGCGTAGGAATCTGGATAATGGGAGTCCTCATATACAGGAAACTGCACTGTCTATTGCTAAAGGAGAATAAGGAATCTGGTTTACACGTGTCCTCCATCACAATAAATCTTCAGGGTTTCTTGCTAAGGGTTTAACCCGAATTTGGGTTTTTGAAGCACAAACTAGGGAAATGAAATGCTCATATACAGACAAATGCACTGACTTTTCCTATGAAAGAATAAGGAATGTGGGTGACACATTTTCTCAAACTCCAAAAAAGCATATGGCGTCTTCCTAAGATCTAACCAAGAATCAATATTTCGACTCATGTATCTGTGAACAGGAGTACTCATATACTTGTAAGTGCATGGCTGTTGCTAAAAATAAAGAGTCTGGGTTATACGAGTCCTCAGTCCTGAAAATCTACAGGGCATCTTGCTGACGGCTAAAGAAGAATCAGGGATTCGAGGCATGGATGTGGGTAATAGCAATTCTCATATACAGGAAACTACATGACCTCTTGCTAATAAAAGAAAAGAAATCGGTTTTCCACGTCCCTCTATCAAAAAATCTACATCACTTCTTACTATGGGCTACACAAGAATCAGGGTTTCAAAACAGGAATCAAGGGAAAGAGAGTCCTCACATACAGGACACTACATGGCCCCCAACTAAGTATGAATAAAGAATCATTGTTGTTCTTGCCCTCAATCCAAAAAATTCCCAAGTTGTCTGTTTTGGGACAAACAAGAAAGAGATTTTCGAGTCCCCAAATATTTCAGAGCAATTTAGCATTCGGATATTATGAATCGGTCATTTCAGGACTCCAGCAACATTCTGGTCCTCTTAAAAGTTGTAAATGGTATTGGGCACTCCAAGTCGTTAGGTTCCTCAGAGCAATTAATACCAGATTCCAGGACAAAAGAATCTTCTTGCCATAATTGGATGTAAGTCTGTTCTTAAGGTGAACCCTGTAATCATTACCCTTCCGTATCTCTTTTTATTTTGAAGGAGGAGAAGTGTTTTACACTTGCCAAAGATTTACTACGTATTTTTAAAGTAACCAGAAATCCTGGAATCCACGAAACTAGCAAACATCTCGGCATCTGTTTTTGATATACTAAATTTGAAATCCAAATCGACAGGAAAAATCAGGGCATCTTACTGAGAATTAAAATGATATCCGGTTCTAGGTGTTCTCATTTTCCGGAATCCATAGGGCCTCTTGATAAGGTTTAATCAGCAATCTGGGCTTCTGGGTCCCTACATTTTCAGTGCTACTTGCTCTGTGGATATGCTAAATCTCTCATTACCGATCCTCAGGATCTTTCTGGTCCTCTTGTGAGTTGTAAACATGGATTTGGCCCTAGAAATACTTGTGTTTCAAGGGACCATCTATGACTATAATCAGAATCCCCAGAATCAAAAGGTATATTGTTTCAAAATTCCTTGATTCAGTGACCTCAAAGTACAGAAAATTCCTT
>NW_007053893.1:0-774 GCF_000164805.1 Carlito syrichta
AAACTACAGAAAAATACACACCTAAGATAATAAATTTGATCATATTGCTTTCCTTCTTACAGGCAAAGGATACTTTATGTTGATATGTAAGAATTATTGTTTTCAGGACACTGTCTATTCTCCTGTCTTCATCTTTTGTCATTCTTTACTTGTACTTGCTGACTTACGCTGAAATTTTGGAAGCTTCGTAGGTGACTCATGCTTTTATTCACTTATTTTTTTAACCTCAAAAAAGTCTACACTATTCTGTGTAGCTGGAATTCTTTGCTCACCCCTTCTTCACTTGTCTTAGTCTGCTCAGGTTGCTATGACAAAATGCCATAAACTGGGTAGCTTTTAAGTAAGGATAATTTATTTCTCACAGTTCTGGCTGCTGAAAAGACCAGATCAAATGGCAACATACCAAGGCGCCAGCTGATTCAGTCAGTGTCTGGTGAAGGACTGCTTTCTCATTCATAGATGATACTTTCCTGCAACATTTCCATATAGTAGAAGTAATTAGTTAGCTCTCTGAAGTCTCTTTTATAAGGAAACTAAGCCCAATGATGAGGGCTCCACTCTCATTACCTAATCAATATTCTCAAAGGTCCCATCTTCTAATACCATTACCTTGAATGCATATGAATGTTGGAGGGACATAAGCATTCATATTTGAAAACTGGCAGCCGGGCTCGGTGGCTCAGCCTGTAATCCCGCGCCTTTGGGAGGCTGAGGTGAGTGGATTGCCTGAACCCGCGGGTTCGAGACCCCGCCTGGGCAGCGAGACCTCATCTC
>NW_007053894.1:0-716 GCF_000164805.1 Carlito syrichta
AAAGAGGCAGCTACATAATCCGAAGTGAAACTCAACTGCAGCTACTTCCGAGACAGTTTTTGTGTCTGAACATTGTAAAACATTTCTAAGCTGGTCGATAGGTTTGAATTTCTGACTCTAGTAGATGCATTTCCATACCTCTGGGGGCTTCACCAATGGACCTCACTTGTTTCCTGCAAGAAATACCTTAAAACATACCGTGCATTAAATCCCCCTTTGAAGGCCAGGCGCAATGGCTGTCTGTAAACCCAGTGCTCTGGGAAGCTGAGGTGAGAGGATTGTCTGAGCCTAGAAGTTCGAGGCCAGCCTGGGCAACATGGTGAGACCCTGTCTCTACAATAAAATAAAATGAAATAATTAGCTGGGCATGGTGGCACATGCCTGTAGTTCTAGGTACTTGGAAGGCTGAGGTGGAAGGATTGCCAGAACCTAGCAGGTTGAAGCTGTGGTAGCCATGAGTGCGCCACTACACTCTGGCCTGGGCAACAGAATAAGATCCTGACTCAAAAAATAAAACAAGCAAATAAATAAGTAAATCCCCCTTGGAATTCATCTGGCCTTCAGAGTACACACCAGGAAAGGGCTCCTGGAGCCATCAGAGCTCTAGGTCTGTGGTTTCTAGATAGTCTCTTCAGATAAACACAAACAAAAAGAGATCTAGCCGGGCTCGGTGGCTCAGCCTGTAATCCCGCGCCTTTGGGAGGCTGAGGTGAGTG
>NW_007053895.1:0-709 GCF_000164805.1 Carlito syrichta
CCACCGGCTGGCCTGAGGAGAGAAGAAAACATGTCAGTCCTGCCTTCAGTTACTGGCAGGTTCAGTGTTCCACTCTCCTTACTCGTTCTCTCCCCAGAGGAAGACGAGCTGACCTCTACCATGTGCCTTTTAGAGAGCAAGGAAGGCAGAAAGTGAAGAAAATAAAGACATAGGATGGTAAGCAATGAAATCTACTCTGAGTACCCCTCCGTGTTTCCTACGGTTTTAGCCAAGGACGACAGCTCTTTTATCCCACAGTGACAGTTTAAGGCACCTCTGTTTATCTGAAGGTGTTTTTGTGCTGCATAAGGCAAGGTAGGAAATGGTGCTTAAGAGGGTTCCTCCCTGGACTCATGCCAGAGGCACCGCTCTCAAAGATAAGTCTTGCCTGGACTATGCTAGAACAGAGCCCACAGGAACCGCTCTACAGGAAGAGCTTGCTGCTTAGGTGAGCAAGACTACCAAACAATGGCACATAAAAAAAGACCTTCTCCATCCAAGGGTAAAACAGTCACCAGTTCTGTCTAAGGCTCCTGAAGAAAAAAAAAAGAAAAGAAAAGAAAAAGAAAAGAAAAGAAAAAGAAAAAGCGTCTCCATGGAGAGAGATGTCCTCCTAAGCAACTGGAGTTAGGAAGGATGGAATGAGAGACTTCCAAAGACAATTTAAGAGAAAATAAAAAACAAAAAATCACCATTTAGGAAACTGCAA
>NW_007053896.1:0-747 GCF_000164805.1 Carlito syrichta
GGGCACAGTGGCTCAGCCTGTAATCCCAGCACTTTGGGAGTCCAAGGCAAGAGGATTGCCTGAGCCTGAGAAGATTGCCTGAACAAGACCAGCCTGGGGAACTTAGTGATACCTTGTCTCTACAATAAATCAAAAAGTTAGCTGGGCATGGTGGCGTTTGTCTGGAGTTCCAGCTACTTAGAAGAATGACGTGGAAGGATTGCCTAAACCCAGCAGGTCAAGGCTGCGGTGGCCTTGAGCGTGCCACTGCACTCCAGCCTAGACAATGGAGACTCCAACACCCCCCAGAAAAATAATGTTAGTCTTGATAATAATTATATATGTGTATGTATTGAAACATTTCAATTATGGAAAAATGCATAATTATATTGTAAAGAAATATTTAAAAATTCATAATAATTTTATCTGTAGGTAGAAGTGTTTTCTTTCTTCTATTTTACAATTTTCTAAAATGTTCCCAAAAATCTCTCTAAATACTAGGTTTGCACCATCTAATGTAATACACAAGAACTTGGGCTCTGGATTCACACTTCCTTGAACTGAAATTCTGGTTTGTCTTTTTCTAACTGTGTAGCCTTGGGGAAGTTATGTAACCTTGCTATTCCTCAGTTTGGTTATCTAAACAATGAATATCATAAAATATATCACAAGACTTTAGTGAATTGAATAGAATAATGTACTTAAAGCATTAAGTAGAGTGCCTAGTTTGGAGAGATGAAGGGCACTATTTTGTTGTGTGTAGGAACA
>NW_007053897.1:0-2391 GCF_000164805.1 Carlito syrichta
CCACGGGTTCGAGATCAGCCTGGGCAACTTGGTGAGACCTCATCTCTACAATAAATCAAACAATCAGCCGGGCGTGGTGGCGCATGCCTGTAGTTCCAGCTACTTGGAAGGCTGAGGTGGAAGGATCACTTGAGCCTAGTAGATTGAGACTGCGGTGGCCGTGAGCGTGCCACTGCACTCCAGCCTGGTGACAGAATGAGGCTCCAGCTAAAAAAAAAAAGTGTTTTTTAACTGAGCGCAGTTGTTCACGCTTGTAATCCCAGCACTTTGGAAGGCTGAGGCAGGAGGATTGCTTGAGGCCAGGAATTCAAGACCAGTCTGGGCAACACAGTGAGACATCTCTCTACCAAAAAAAAAAAAATTTAATTAGCTAATTGTGGTGGTGTGCACCTGTAGCACCAGTTACTCAGGAGGCTGAGATGGGAGGATTAGCTAAGCCCTATGGGTTCAAGACCAGCCTGGACAACATGGTGAGATCTCATCTGTACAATAGATCAAAAAATTAGCTGGGTGTGGTAGCACACACATGTAGTTCCAGCTACTTGGAAGGCTGAAGCGGCAGGATCACCTGAACCCAGAAGGTTGAGGCTGCAGTGGCCGTGAGCGTGCTACTGCACTCTAGCTTGGGTGACGGTGAAACTCTGACTAAAAGTGGTGTTTTATTTTGTAGAGACAAGGTCTATGTTGTTCCTGCTGGTTTTAAATTCCTGGCTTCAAACAATTGTCCTACCTATACTTCCCAAAGTGCTGGGATTACAGATGTGAGCTACCACATCTGTATACTCCTTTATTTTTTATTCTTATTTTTATTTTTAGAGGGAGGGTCTCACTCTTGCCTAGGCTGGAATGCAGTGGCATCATAGCTCATTGCAGCCTTGAACTTCTGGCCTCAAGCTCCTTTATTTTTTATTTTATTTACTGTTTTTAGTTGGGGGTTCACTTTATCACCTAGGCTGGAGTCTAGTGGTGTGATCACCACAACCCCAGCCTCCCAAGTAGTTGGAACTACAAGATGTGCATCACCACACCTGGCCTTTTTTTTTTTTTGAGTTGGAGTCTCACTCTGTCGCCCAAACTGGAGTGCAGTAGCCGCTCCCGGCCACCACAGCCTCGACCTGATGGGCTCCGGCAATCCTTCCGCCTCAGCCTTCCAAGTAGCTGGAACTACAGGTGCACGCTACCACACCCGGCTAATTTTTTGATTTATTGTAGAGATGAAGTCTCACCAAGTTGCCCAGGCGGGTCTCGAACCAGCGGGCTCAGGCAATCCACTCACCTCAGCCTCCCAAGGCATCACCTCAGCCTCCCAAGGCACGGGATTACAGGCTGAGCCACCGAGCCCGGCGGGCCTTTTTTAATTTATTATCTTTGAGTAGGGATTCACTCTGACCGAGGCTAGATTACTGTGGCACAATCACAGTTCACTGCAGTCTCGACTTCTTGGCCTCCTCAAGCAATTCTCTGTCTCAGCCTCCCCCGTAACTGGGACTATAGGCATGCAGTACCATGCTTGCTAATTTTTTGTAGAGAAGTCTCACTATGTTGCACAGGTTGGTCTTGAACTCCTGGGCTCAAGTAATCCTCCCGCCTAGGTCTTCCAAAGTGTTGGGATTACAGACATGAGCCACCAAGTCAGGCTTTAAGGGCACATTTTAGTGTTTAGCTTGTCAACCTTAAGTGACAAGATTCAGAAAGCTTTTTGATAGCCACCCACAAGCATAGATTCAAGTTGTCCTGAATATACACTTCAATTAGCAGCAGTTACAAGTGAGTTTTTATTTTTGAGTTGGCGTCTCACTCTGTCTCGCAGCCTGGAGTTCAGTGACACGGTCATGGCTACCGGTCATGGCTACTGTAGCTTCGACCTGCTGGGCTCAGGTGATCCTCCCACCTCAGCCTTCCAAGTAACTGTAACTACAGGTGCAGACTGCCATGCTCAGCTAATTTTTTTGATTTCTTGTAGAGAAGAGATCTCATCAAGTTGCCCAGGCTTGTCTCGAACCCCTAGGCTCAGGTAATTCTCTCCCCTCCGGCTCCTAGAGTGCTGGGATTACAAGTGTGAGCCACTGTGCCCCGCACAAGTTTTTAAGGAAAATATAAGAGCCAGTTCCTAGTTGTTTATCAAGAATTTATACTAAAATAGCATAAGCTATTGATTGGCTATACACTGTTTTCTGTATCACAAACTCCAGGAACAGATAATGAGAGAGGCAGCTGGTCTGGAACAAAATACATGTAAACAGTTGTTCTTGGTGTGGGTTTGGGGGGCTTGACTGAAATCCCATATTCATGTCTCTGTGTCTGATACATTTGGCATACACCATATAGCTCAGACTGCTCTGACTGTGTGTGTGTGTGTGTGTGTGTGTGTGTGTGTGTGTGTGTTGAGGT
>NW_007053897.1:2515-7472 GCF_000164805.1 Carlito syrichta
TTTTTTTTTTTTTTTTTTTTTTTTTTTTTGGTAAAGACAAGGTCTTGCTATGTTGCCTAGACTGGTCTGGAACTCCTGGGCTCAAGCAGTTCTCTCACCTCAGCCTCCCAAAGTGCTGGAATTATAGGTGTGAGTCACCATGCCTGGCCTGTTTTTCTTTTCTTAAACTTTATACTAAATTTAGGCCTTGGGTCTTCTTTCATTCAATAAGTATGCGTTGTTTATGTCATTGGAACTATTCTGTGGTTACAATTTAACTGGCTTCCTCACCTCCAAGTCTTTGTTACCTTCTCAGTGAGGCTTAATCTTACCACCCTATAACACTGCAAGCTCCTATCCCAGATGTTCATCATTGTATCCCTATTTCCTAGAAAAGTGTTTGGGTTAGAGTAAGTGGGAGTTCAATAGAGACTTGAATTAATGAATTAGCGTAAGGACTGCAACTCCAGGCAAGGGATCTCTTCCTCATCCTCTAAGAGCTCCTCCTCCAAGGAAGTCTCCAATAGCAAATGTTTTCCCAGATGACTTTAGCTGGGTTGAGAAGAAGTGGGCCAGGCATGATGACTCATTCCTGTAATCCCAACACTTTGGGAGGCTGAGGTTGCTTAAAGCCAGGAGTTCAAGACCAGCTTGGGCAACATAGCAAGACCTCGTGTCTATTAAAAAAAATTTTTTTTTTTTGATTTGGAGTCTCACTCTGTCACCCAGACTGGAGTGCAATGGCTGCTCCCGGCCACCGCAGCCTCGACCTGCTTGGTTCTGGTGATCCTTCCGCCTCAGCCTTCCGAGTAAGTGGAACTACAGACGCGCGCTACCACACCCGGCTAATTTTTTTTTTTTTTTTGAGTTGGCGTCTCACTCTGTCACCCAGACTGGAGTGCAGTGGCCGCTCCCAGCCACTGCAGCCTCGACCTGCTAGGCTCCGGTGATCCTTCCTCCTCAGCCTTCCGAGTAGCCGGAATTACAGGCATGCGCTACCACGCCCGGCTGATTTTTTTTGTTTATTGTAGAGATGAGGTCTCGCTGCCCAGGCGGGTCTCGAACCCGCGGGCTCAGGCAATCCACTCACCTCAGCCTCCCAAAGGCGCAGGATTTAATAAATAAAAGGGAGAAGCTGCGTGTGGAATGTTCTGGCTGTGCTAGCCATGGACTTAGTTCTGTGTTTTCCTCATCCAGTGCAGTCCCTGGAGGAAGAATGCCTGCTGCTCCACCAACACCAGCCTGGAAGCCCACAAGGACATTTCCTACCTATACAGATTCAACTGGGACCACTGTGGAGAGATGGCACCTGCCTGCAAACGGCACTTTATCCAGGACACCTGTCTCTACGAGTGCTCCCCCAACTTGGGACCCTGGATCCAGCAGGTACAAGTGTCTTCCTGGCACCCTCAACCTAGCAGAGGAGCCGAGCCTGAGCTTTCCAGACATCTCTGCGGGCTGCACTTCCAGCTCCAGTTCCATTCAGAGCTGGGTTGTTGGCATTCTTGAACCTGAATGCTTCTCTAAAATCTCCCAGGTGAATCAAAGCTGGCGCAAAGAGCGGATCCTGAACGTGCCCCTGTGCAAGGAGGACTGTCAGCAGTGGTGGGAGGACTGTCGCACCTCCTACACCTGCAAGAGCAACTGGCACAAGGGCTGGAACTGGACCTCAGGTGAGGAATGAGGTGGGCTGATTGGGGAGGGACTTGGAAGTGGAAATGGGTTATGTGACGATTTGGGGGGGTTGTGGTACTGGCAGAACCAGAGATAGTTCTGGACCCTGTGACCAAAGGTCTTGCGATCTCCCCACAGGAAATAACGAGTGCCCAGTGGGATCTGCCTGCTACTCTTTCCATTTCTACTTTCCCACACCTGAGGCCCTGTGCAATGAAATCTGGAGCCACTCCTACAAAGTCAGCAACTACAGCCGAGGGAGTGGCCGCTGCATCGAGATGTGGTTTGACCCTGCCCAAGGCAACCCCAATGAGGAGGTGGCAAGGTTCTATGCTGTAGCCATGAGTGGGACTGGGCTTCCTGAGACCTGGCCTCTTCTGTTCAGCCTGGCCCCAACGCTGCTCTGGCAGCTCAACTGACTTCCTTTCACCTTCTGAAACTTGGACATCCCTGCCCTCTTTGGCCCCACAGCTCTTTGCTGTTTGGTTCCTGCTCTGTAGTCGGGCCTCTGACAGCTAGTAATAAACCAGGCTCTCCACTTGATACTTATTTGTGTGTGAATGGGAATGTTACTTTTGTTCTCCAAATCTTTTTTTTTTTTTTAGTTGGAGTCTCACTCTGTCACCCAGGCTGGAGGGAAGTGGTCGCTCCCAACCACCACAGCCTCGACCTGCTGGGCTCTGGCGATCCTTCCGCCTCAGCCTTCCAAGTCGCTGGAACTACAGGAGCGCGCTACCACACCCAGCTAATTTTTTGATTTATTGTAGAGATGAGAGCTCACCAAGTTGCCCAGGCGGGTCTCGAACCCGCGGGTTCAGGTAATTCACTCACCTCGGCCTCCCAAAGGCGCGGGATTACAGGCTGAGCCACCAAGCCCAGCTCCCCAAATCTTTTGACTGAAGCTATTTAGCCTGGGTCAGTTCCCAGCTCTGATTTTTGCTATGAACTGGCCTGATACTTAACTATTCTAACCTGGGAGACATTCGTAGCTCTCAGTTTCATTTTTCACTATACCTCTAATCTAGAGCCAAGCTATACACCGACGCCAGCACCTAGTTCACCCATCAAAGCAATTTTGGAACTCTTTCTGGAATGACCACCAGAGCTGTCGTCATATTACCCTTGATGTCCTGAATGTAATCAACTGTCTTCCTTTCAATATTTCCTTTTTCCTCGGGTAAAGAAAAAAGCCATTGAGGGCCAGATTCGCTGGGTAGGGAGGGTGTTCCAATAGTTATTTGTACAGTGCTGCCAAAGTAAGGACATGGTGACAAGTTTCGAACTTAATTGTCAGACCTCAACAAATAAGACAGCTCTGATAGCCATTCCAGAAAGAGTTCCAAAACTGCTTTGAAGGGTGGACTAGGTGCTGGTGTCAGTGCATAGCTTCCCAAGGGGAGTACTTCAAAGGTGACCATAGTGATATTAAGCAAGGAGGTATGTAACCCTTTTTCTAGGATGAGTTCTGGAACCTAATTTTTTTTTTTTTAGTCAAAGTCTCATTCTGTGCCTAGGCTAAAGTGCAGTGGCACAATCACAGCCACCTCTGCCTCAACCAGCTGGGCTCAGGTGATCCTTCTGCCTCAGCCTTCCAACTAGCTGGAACTATAGGCGTGAGCCACTATGCCCGGCTAATTTTTTTATTTATTGTAGAGACGCAATCTTGCCAAGTTGCCCAGGCTGGTCTCGAACCCCTGAGCTCAGACAATCCTCTTGCCTCAGCCTCCCAAAGTGCTGGGATTACAGACTTGAGCCACAGTGCCTGATCTCAGGCTCTCCAAATTTCTACCCATTACTTATATCGTTGGTCAAATCAGGTCATGACCATTCCTAAACTCAAGAATGCCAAAGCCAGGCATGGTGGCTCATGCCTGTAATCTTAGCACTTTGGGAGGCTGAGGTGGGAGAATCATGATCTGTGATCAAACCATTGTACTGTATCCTGGGCAGCAGAGCAAGATCCTACCTCAAAAAAAAAAAAAAAAAAAAAGGCCAGGAAAATACAATCCTATTGTCTAGAAGCAGAAGAGACTCAGATTTGCCAATAGGTCTAATTTCTACTATAAATAACTTGTTATCTTCTTTTTTTTCTTTTTTTTTTTGAGTTGGAATCTCACTCTGTCGCCCAGACTGGAGTGCAGTGGCTGCTCCCGGCCACTGCAGCCTCGACCTGCTGGGCTCCGGCGATCATTCTGCCTCAGCTTTCCGAGTAGCTGGAATTATAGGCACGCGCTACCATGCCCGGCTGATTTTTTGATTTATTGTAGAGATGAGGTCTCGCTGCCCAGGCGGGTCTCGAACTCGCAGGCTCGAGCAATCCACTCACCTCAGCCTCCCAAAGTCGCGGGATTACAGGCTGAGCCACCGAGCCCGGCTTTTATCTTCTAGTCAGTTTATATTTCTGGCTTGATTATAGTTGCAAATTTAATTTTTCAGTTAGATCCTAGTAAGAGGGAGGACTGACTGTTTTGACCTAGCTATATCAGTCTGAAAAGTGGAGCAGTCCACTGATGACCACCCTAGGACGTCTTGCAAACAAGGCCAATCGATGTATCATATTCTCTATAAGACTATTGACACTATTTACAGATATGGTTTTTTTACAGGCATATTAGAATTAGTGGAATTTGAGATCAGTACTATCTCAATCCAACATACGTTATCAGAGGCCTGTTATGCTGTTTCTAAGCTATTTATAAACATCTTTATCTGAATCCCATGTTCTGCAGTTATCATCCTCAAGGTCTGAGGAGTCATTGGCTTGCAGAATATATTAATTCTCTGCATTAAGACTTCCTAGAACAGTGGCAGGGTGGAGTGACTCACGCCTGTGATTCCAGCACTTTGGGAGGCTGAGGTGAGAGGATTGTGTGAGCCCTGGGCAACATAATAAGATCCCATCAGTCTAAAAACAAAAAACAAAAAAAAATTGCCTAGAGCAGTGGTACTGGCATTAGGATAGACATAAAGATCAATGGAACAGAACTAAAAGTTCATAAATGAATCCTTACATTTAGAGTTAACTGACTTATGACAAAGGTGCTAAGGCAATATCATTGGGGAAAGAATAGTCGAATAGTCTGTTCAACAAATTCTGCTGGGACAATTGATTATCCACGTGCAGAAATAAACTTAGACCTTCACCTCACACCATACACAAAAATTAACTCAAAATGGACTTCAATGTAATCAAATGGCTTAAATGTAATCAATAAAACAACAATTTTAGAAGAAAACAGGAGAACATCTAAGCCCTGTGTTAGGCAAAGATTTCTTTTTTTTTTTTTTTTTGAGTTGAAGTCTC
>NW_007053897.1:7707-10116 GCF_000164805.1 Carlito syrichta
AATCCACTCACCTCAGTCTCCCAAAGCACGGGATTACAGGCTGAGCCACCGAGCCTGGCTCTTTTTTGTTTTGAGTTGGAGTTTTACTCTGTCACCCAGGCTGGAGTGCAATGGCATGCTCATGGCCGCCACAGGCTGGACCTGCTGGGCTCAGGCGTTCCTTCTGCTTCAGCCTTCCAAGTAACTGGAGCTATAGGCACGTGGCACCACACCTAGCTAATTTTTCCTGTCACCTCCGGCCCTGCACAGTGGCTCACACCTATAATTCCAGCACTCTGGGAGACTGAGGCGAGGATTTCTGGAGCCCATGGGTTCGAGACCAGCCTGGACAACTTGGTGAGACCTCATCTCTACAATAAATCAAAAAATTAGCCAGGCGTGGTGGAACACGCCTGTTGTCCTAGCTACTTGGAAGGCTGAGGTGGAAGGATCGCCTGAGCCCAGTGGCTCTAGGCTGCGGCGGCTGTGGGCGTGCCACTGCACTCCAGCCTAGATGACAGAGTAAAACTCCAACTAAAAAAAAAAAAGTAAACTTTCCACCCCTCATTTATTTCTTTTTTAGGCCAAAAACAGTCATCAATGCAAAAACGGATACATTAGACATCATTAAAATTCAAAACTGTTGCACTTTGAAAGACCATTAAGAAAATTGAAAGACACACAACAGGTCAGGCTTGGTGGCCCATGTCTGTAAGCCCAGAATTTTGGAAGGCCGAGGCCAGAGAATTGCTTTAGGCCAGAAGTTCAAGACCAGCTTGGACAACATAGTGAGAGAATCTAAAAAAAAAGTTAGCTGGGTGTGTTGGTGCGTACCTATACTCCCAGCTACTTAGTAGGTTGAGGCAAGAGGATTCTTTGAGCCTAGGAGTTCGAGGTTACAGTGAACTATGATCATGCCAGTGCACTTCAGCCTGGGTGACAGAGTGAGACTTTGTCTCTTAAAATACAAAAAAATTAAGCTGGGCTCGGTGGCTCAGCCTGTAATCCCAGTGCTTTGGGAGGCTGAGGTGAGTGGATTGCCTGAGTCCGTGGGTTCGAGACCCATCTGGGCAACTTGGTAAGACCTCATCTCTACAATAAATAAAAAAAATTAGCCGGGCGTGGTAGCGCACACCTGTAGTTCCAGCTACTCGGAAGGCTGAGGCAGAAGGATCGCCGGAGCCCAGCAGGTCGAGGCTGTGGTGGCCAGGAGCGGCCACTGCACTCCAGTCTGGGCGACTGAGTGAGACTCCAACTCAAAAAAATAAATAAATAAAATAAAATAATTTTAGGCCAGACGTGGTGACTCACGCCTATAATTCCAGCACTTTGGGAGGCTGAGGGCGAGAGGATTGCCTGAGCCCATGGGTTCAAAACCAACCTGGGCAACTTGGCGAGACCTCATCTCTACCATAAATCAAAAAGTTAGCTGGACGTGGTGGCACGTGCCTGTAGTTCCAGCTACTTGGAAGGCTGAAGCGGAAGGATCACCTGAGCCCAGCAGGTAGAGGCTGTGGTGGCTGTGAGCATGCCACTACACTCCAGCCTGGGCGACAAAGTGAGACTCCAACTCCAAAAAGTAAAAGATAAAAAAATAAAGTTCAAAAAATTAAATTAAGTTAAAAAAAGACAACATACACTGGAGGAAATATTTGTGGAACACATCTGATAAAGGATTTATATCCATAATATACAAAGAACACTTATAACTCAATAATAAAAAGACAACCCAATCAAATAACGAGCAAAAGAACAAACATTTCATCAAAGATACGCAAATAGCTGATAAATACATAAAAGAGGTCAATATCATTAGTCATTAGGAAATGCGAATTAAAGTCACAATCATATACTATTTCTTACCCACTAGAATGGCCATAAGATAGGCAGTAATGTTGGCAAGGATATGAAGACCCTGGAACTCTCATGCATTGTTGTTGGGGAATGTGAAATGGTCAGCCCTTTGGAAACTGGCAGTTTCTCAAAAAGTTAAATGTAGACCGGGTGCAGTGACTCAACCTATAATCCCGGCATTTTGGAAGGCCGAGGCTAGAGGATTGCCTGAGCCTGGGAGTTCAAGACCAGCCTGGGCAATTTGGTGAGACCTTGTCTCTACAATAAATCACAAAAACTAGCCACGCGTGGTGGTGTGTGTTTGTAGTTCCAGCTACTTGGAAGGCTGAGGTGGAAGGTTTGCCTGAGCCCAGCAGGCTGAGGCTGCAGTGTGCCACTGCACTCCAGCCTGGGTGACAGAGTGAGATTCCAACTCAAAAAAAAAAAAAAAAGAAAGAAATGTTCAGGAAAGGCAAATTTACAGGGACAGAAAGTAGACTAATGATTGCCTAGGGCTGGAAGTGGGAACAGAAATTACCTGCAAATCGGCATGAGAGAGGATGAAAATTATTGGGGATGGACGGAGGAGAGAGTATT
>NW_007053897.1:10136-11146 GCF_000164805.1 Carlito syrichta
AGACGGAGGCGAGAGTATTGCCTGAGCCTACAGGTTCGAGACCAGCCTGGGCAACATAGTGAGACCTTGTCGCTACAATAAATCAGAAAATTAGCTGGACGTGGTGGTGCACACCTGTAGTTCCAGCTACTTGGAAGGATGAGGCAGAAGGATTGCCTGAGCCCAGCAGATGAAGGCTGTGGTGACCATGAGTGTGCCGCTGTACTCCAGCCTGGGCAGCAGAGTGAGACTTCAACTCAAATCCCCACCCCAACCCGAAAATTATTGGGGGTGGAAATGTTCTAAAACTGGCTGGGTGCCATGGCTCACGCCCATATTCCCAACACTTTGGGAGGCCAAGGCGGGAGGATTGCTTGAGTCTAGCGGTCCGAGACCAGCCTGGGCACCATAGTGAGACCTCATTGCTGCAAAAAATAGAAAAAATAGCTGGGCCTGGTTGTGCGTGTCTGTAGCCCCAACTACTAGGGAGGTTGAGGCAGGAGAATTGCCTGAGCCCAGAAATTTGAAGCTGCAGTGAGCCACGATGGTAACACTACACTCCAGTTTGGGGGACAGAGATCCTGTGACTCAAAACCCCCCCCCCCAAAACGCTAAAATTCATTCATAGTGAAGTTGCATCACTCACAAAATCATTGTAAACTTGAGGTAGGTAAATTTTAGAGTATGTAAAATAAATCAACAGTAGCCTATAGGATATTCTCCCGTAGCACATAGGAAATTTTATGATTCTGAGTTTTTGTGGGGTGTACCCATGAGGAAAAGTATTCTAAAGAACTTAGCACGTGGCTTTTCAAAAATCTATGCCCATGGGTTTGAGACCAGCCTGGGCAACTTGGCAAGACCTCATCTCTACAATAAATAAATAAAAAAAATTAAGCCTGACTCGGTGGCTCAGCCTGTAATCCCGCGCCTTTGGGAGACTGAGGTGAGTGGATTGCCTGAGCCCCGCCTGGGCAGCGAGACCTCATCTCTACAATAAATAAAAAAATCAGCCAGGCATGGTAGCACAT
>NW_007053897.1:11166-14748 GCF_000164805.1 Carlito syrichta
GTCAATATCTGTCTGGGGATGGGGAGACACCCCTCATCAACAAGGTTGCCTGAACGAAGCATATTTGTATACCTAACCCTTAACTGTACCCCACAATATCATAATAAAAATATTGATTTAAAAAAACCAGAAAAAAAAATCAATCAATCTAAATAAATAAATAAATAGCCGGGCGTTGTAGCATGCGCCTATAGTTCCAGCTACTTGGAAGGCTGAGGCAGAAGGATCGCTGGAGCCCAGCACGTCGATGCTGGGGTGGCCATGATTGAGCCACTGCACTCCAGTCTGGGCGATAGAGTGAGACTGCAACTCAAAAAAAAAAAAAAAATTAGCCAAGCGTAGTGGCCCGTGCCTATAGTTCCAGCTACTTGGAAAGACTGAGGTAGAAGCCTCACCTGAACCCAGCAAGTCGAGACTGCGGTGGCCATGAGTGTCCTACTGCACTCTAACCTGGGCGACAGAGTGAGATCTCAATTAAAAAAAAAGAAAAAAAATTTAGAAATGGAGTCTTACTATGTTGACCAGGCTAGTCTAGAACTCTTGGTCTTAAATGATCCTCCTGCCTCAGCCGCCCAAAGTGCTGGGATTATAGGTGTGAGGCATCACACCTGGCCTGGCCGGGAGCTGAAATTTTGCTGGAAATCCCATCTGACTCTGATAGGTTGATTCAACCAAGGGCTCATAGTGGTGATGTCAGGGACATGAGTCTATTTCTTGTCAGCAAAATATGCCAGGTATCTTTAGACAAACAGAGGAGAATAGAAATCACTTGCTGATAGTATCACATGGTCTGGCCAGCCTATTCATTTCCATTGTCAGAAGGGAAGAGAGACTATTCACTGCGGGTGTAATACATAATAGCACAAACCTACTGGTGACTGCTGTATTTCATGAGGTCTCAGTTGATGGACCTTTGAGTAGAACATATTAGAACCCCGGGAAGGAGAGCTAGTCTTCTCAACAAATGTAATGAACTTAGTTTGGATAATTCCATTTCTCCTCTCTAACTGCTTGAGTTCTGTGGGTGATACAGTTAATGGACGTATTTACAAATCTTGAGGCCATTTCAGCC
The DNA here is from genome assembly GCF_000164805.1 of Carlito syrichta. NCBI lineage: Eukaryota > Metazoa > Chordata > Mammalia > Primates > Tarsiidae > Carlito > Carlito syrichta. Next base: position 12,239 of record NW_007053897.1, read on the forward strand.
TGTTTTGTAAGATGCATACCACAGTTGCTACCAAGAGTAAAAGGTTAAACTGGGGAGTGAAATCATGGGCATAAATCTGACAGTTATCATGCAAGCCCTTGCACATGAATATGAGTGTATTTTTATCCATTTAGGAAGGTCCACAATCACAGTTGCAATGCTTTAGCTTGCATAAAAGTTATCTAGAGGATTGGAGCCCCTCCTTGTGCTTTGACATCTTTCTCTACATTGTGTACATGATGGATAAGGTAGCTCTTATAATACTGGTAAACTAACTTAAAAATATGGACCATGTCAATTATACCTAATTATTTTAAGCATCCCTCCTCTATCCTTCTTTACTTATGAGTGCTATGCTGTGTGGGAGCAAATTTTTGTTGTAATCCAAAGGCTGTCTGGGAAGTGCAAGATAATTTTGGTGCTAAAAATACCCGGATAGTTTTATTATTCTGAATTAGGGCCTAATCGTGGAATAGGACAACAGAAAAAAGTGTTGCCAGGGAATGGCCTTAGTCTTGGATGTGTAAGAAAATTATATTTTGGGCGAGTGTGGTGGCTCATGCCTATAATCCCAGTACTTTGGGAGGCCGAGATGAGAGAATTGTCTGAGCCCACGGGCTCCAGACCAGCCTGGGCAACTTGGTGAGACCTCATTTCTACAATAAATCAAAAAATTAGCCGGGCATGGTGGCGCATGCCTGTAGTTCCAGCTACTTGGAAGGCTGAGGCAGAAGGATCACCTGAGCCCAGGAGGTCAAGGCTCTGGTGGCCGTGAGTTGTGCCACTGCACTCTAGCCTGGGCAACAGAGTAAGACTCCAACTCAAAAAAAAAAAAAAATAGAAGTCATCTGAAGACGCACTTCTAGAAGGGTAGAGTAAGGACATCTGAAAATTCTTTCCTCCATGAAAGCAGTAAAAACTGGCAAAAATGATCAAAATAAACTTTTCCAGAACTCTTGAAATTAACCAAAACTTTCAAAACTCTAAGGAATATTCGAGAGTGATTCAGCAACATGGCCAAGCTCCTGACTCTACCTCCATCCATGGATGCACCAAATAAACATCTGTTTATTGATTAAGTCCCTCTGACAGGATGCCAGGGGCAGCCAAGAGACTCCTATCCATTGGGCAATTGAGAAAATATCCACATGAAACAGGTAGGAAAAGTTGAGGCACTCTTGGGCACAAACCCTACCAAGAGCATTGCACCACACAATTAGGAAAGAAATTCCCAACACCCAGCTTCTCCCGGTGGAGAGGAGGGGTTGGACTTGCATATACTGCCCTAGCTCTAAGGTTTCCCAAAGTTTGGTTCTTAATTCAAGGGGATTAGGCATACACAAGTCTCTCTAAACCACAGGAAAAAAAGCAACAGTTTTATACCAGCACTCATGCACTTCCAATGGCTTCATTCTCTGGCAGTCATGCAGAGAGAGAGCCTTAAAAATGCGGTCCCTGTTTCTCTGTGGAAGGGACACACTTTTTCAGTGGCTATTTGGCAGCCTGGCTTTTAACTAACTTGCACTGGAGAGTTAAAGCGTCAGACAAATATTAACCCAAAGTCAGCCTGAGAAGGAGGCTGGAACTTACTTCCCAAGTCTCCCTGGGCTCACCCCAGCAATAACCCCAGGTGTATGAATTCCTCCTGGGAGGTGTTTGTCCACAAATCCAGTGCCTTGGTTTTCACAACCTCCGTTCAAGGGATGGCATCCTAAATCCCCTAGTGCTGGGATGAGAGGGGGCTAAGTATACAAGAAGGGACCCCCAAAAAAAACAGAATTAGTTTTTGGAGAGTGGACCCCCTGTAGTACAGGCTTCCCCTGCTAAGTAAATGTTCTAGGAATCCATTGACATCAGTGTACCAGATAGTGTTGTCAGAGGCTGCTTTTGGCTTCAGTGAATTTTTTTTGGGGGGGGTCCTTTCAACGTGTTTGCCCATTTCATGATGGGTGATTTATGAATGCACCTACCCATACCATGCTGAGTATATAGCAGTTTCTGAAAAAAAAATGGCATGACCCCCATGCCTCACCTCCCTATTCACCCAATCTCACCCTGAGCAAGTTTTTTTTGTTTCCTGGGATGACAAAAGTCCTCAAAGGGAAAATGTTTGACTGATATGGAAGAGGTGAAACAAAAAACGGCAGAACCACTACAGGCCATTAAAATTGTCAAGCTCAAAAACTGTTTTTAGCAGTGGAAAAGCATCTCGATAGGTGTATTGCATCAAACAGAGAGTACTTTGAAGGTGACTAAAGTTGAAACATGTAAGAATAAATACACAATTTTTTATAGATAAATTCTGGGTTTTTTGCCGCCCCCCTTTGTATATGAGTCTATTAGAAGACTACAGGAGAAAAGTGGCAGTTTTATATGGGCACATAAGCACTTCCCAAGAGGGGAGCAGAGAAGAGGCTTTAAAAATGCATTTCCAGCCGGGCTCGGTGGCGCAGCCTGTAATCCCGCGCCTTTGGGAGGCTGAGGTGAGTAGATTGCCTGAGTCCGCGGGT
>NW_007053897.1:14868-17098 GCF_000164805.1 Carlito syrichta
CCACTGCACTCCAGTCTGGGCGACAGAGTGAGACTCCAACTCAAAAAAAAAAAATGCATTTCCCATCCAGGCTCGGTGGCTCAGCCTATAATCCCAGCGCTTTGGAAGACCGAGGTGAGTGGATTGTCTGAGTCTGCGGGTTTAAGACCGGCCCAGGCAACTTGGCGAGACCTGTCTCTACAATAAATAAAAAATGAGCTGGATGAGGTAGTGTGCACCTGTAGTTCCGGCTACTTGGCTGAGGCGGAAGGATTACGGGAGCCCAGCTGGTCAGTGCTGGGGTGGCAGTGAGTGTGCCACTGCACTCCAGTCTGGGCAATGGAGTGAGACTCCAACTCAAAAATAAATGCATTTCCCATTTTCTCTCTGGAAGGTTTTTTTCCACTCATTGGGTGCCCCAACTTTTCAGCTACCTCCCAGAAAAACTCCCTTCTAAACTTCTTAGCTCTGGTAGCAGAAAGGCCTGGGAATAGGCGAGTCTCCCTAGACCATAGAACAAAGAAGTGGTTTTATTTATTTTTATTTTTAATTTTTTTTTGAGTTGGAGTCTTACTCTGTCAGCCAGACTGGAGTGCAGTGGCTGCTCCCGGCCACCGCAGCCTCGCCTGCTGGGCTCCAGCGATCCTTCCGCCTCAGCCTTCCGAGTAGCTGGAACTACAGGCGTGCGCTACCATGCACGGCTGATTTTTTGATTTATTGTAGAGATGAGGTCTCACTGCCCAGGCAGGTCTCGAACCCGCGGGCTCAGGCAATCCATTCACCTCAGCCTCCCAAAGGCGCGGGATTACAGACTGAGCGACCGAGCCCGGCTAAAAGTGGTTTTAAATGGGTGCACAAACACTTCCAGGGCTGCCCTCCCTTGGAGCAGTACAGAAACGGCCAGAGAATGTGCAGTTCCCACTTTCTCTCCAGAAGGGGTCTATGGCACAATTTCAGTGGCTACTTTATGGCCTGGCATCTAACAAACTTAAACCAGGGAGCTAATGGGGCAAACAAACAATAACCCTCTGGCAGATGAAGCAAGAGCTTGGCACTCCATGGCCCTTTTCTCCGGCTCACCCCAGAATTAAATCCAGGTCTACATATTCTTCCTGGAAAGAGTTTGGCTGTGCACTAAGTGCCACAACTTCTTCTTTTTTTTTTTTTTTTAGTTTGAATCTCACTCTGTCGCTCAGGTTGGAGGGCAGTGGCACACTCCTGGTCACCAGAGCCTCAATCTACTAGGTTCAGGCAATCCGTCCACTTCAGCCTTCCAAGTAGCTGGAATACAGGTGTGCGCTACTATACCCGGCTAATGTTTTAATTTATTGTAGAGATGAGGTCTCGCCAAGTTGCCCAGGCTGGTCTGGAATCCAAGGGGTCAGGCAATCCTCTCACCTCAGCCTCCCAAAGTGCTGAGATTATAGGCGTGAGCCACCGCATCCAGCCATGTGCCACAACTTTTATAGCGCCCACCCAACAGACTGTCTCCTTAATGACCTAGCTCTGGAAGTTGATGGGGCTTTGCATTCCTGAGTGGCCCAAGACCACAGAAAACAAACAGGTGGATATATGGTGGGTGCACTTCCAGCAGTTATCTCCCCAGGAGCAGAGGATGCAGCCCGAATGTGAGTGCAGGCACTTGCCACAGACCTTCAGCTAAGTGCAGAGAGACAGGGAGATAACGCCAACTTTACCATGAAGTTAGAAGGAACTGGAACATATATCCAATACCCCAACCTTTCCAGCTCCACCTAAAGAATCTAGTACCTACCTTACTGGTCTCAGCATACTAACATGATGTGGGACATCCTAGGTTCCATGGAACCACCAAAAACAAAGAACAGTTTGGACAAACACAAAGACTTGAGAGACACCTTAGAATCTCTGGCCGGACAGATTAGTAAGATCCTTCTCCTAGATGAGGCCAGTCTGATAAAACTGAGAGAGGTATTTGTCTTATCTAATGTCCAGAAACCAACACAGAAAGCCAAGGAAAATAAAGAACATGGGAATATGTTCCAAATAAAAGAACAAGATAAATCTTCAGAAACTGAAGTGAAGCGGAGATATGTGATTTGCCTGACAGATAATTCAAAATAATGGCCGTGAAGATGTTCGTTGAGGTCAGGAGAGTAATGCAAGAAGAAACTGAGAATTTTAATGAAGAGATAGGATGCACTTTTTTTTTTTTTTGAGTTGGAATCTCACTCTGTTGCCCAGGCTGGAGGGCAGTGGCAGGCTCATGGCC
>NW_007053897.1:18002-18947 GCF_000164805.1 Carlito syrichta
GGCAGCGAGACCTCATCTCTACAATAAATCAAAAAATCAGCCAGGCGTGGTAGCACGCGCCTGTAATTTCGGCTACTTGGAAGGCTGAGGCAGAAGGATTGCCGGAGCCCAGCAGGTCGAGGCTGCGGTGGCCGGGAGTGGCCACTGCACTCCAGTGTGGGCGACGGAGTGAGACTCCAACTAAAAAAAAAAAAAAAAAAAAAGAATCGATGGGCTAAGCCAGGCGTAGTGGCTCATGTCTGTAATCCCAGCAATTTGGGAGGTGGAGGTCAGAGGATTGCCTGAGCCCAAGAGTTCAAGACCAGCCTGAGCAATATGGCGAGACCTCCTCTCTACAATAACTAATAAAATTAGGCCGGGCTTGGTGGCTCAGCCTGTAATCCTGCGCTTTGGGAGGCCGAGGTGAGTGGATTGCCTGAACCCGTGGATTCGAGACCTGCCTGGGCAACTTGGTGAGACCTCATCTCTACAATAAATAAAAAATTATCCAGGTGTGGTAGCATGCGCCTGCAGTTCCAGCTACTTGGAAGGCTGAGGCGGAAGGATCGCCGGAGCCCAGCAGGTCGAGGCTGCGGTGGCTGGGAGCGTGCCACTGCACTCCAGTCTGGGTAACAGAGTGAGACTCCAATTCAAAAAGAAAAAAAAAATCAGCCAGGCTCAGTGGCTCAGCCTGTAATCCCGCACCTTGGGAGGCTGAGGTGAGTGGATTGCCTTAGCCCAAGGGTTTAAGACCTGCCTGGGCAACTTGGCGAGACCTTATCTCTACAATAAATCAAAAATCAGCCAGGCGTGGTAGCGCGCACCTGTAATTCCAGCTACTAGGAAGGCTGAGGCGGAAGGATTGCTGGAGCCTGGCAGGTCGAGGTTGCGGTGGCCGGAAGCGGCCACTGCACTCCAGTCTGGGCAACAGAGTGAGACTCCAACTCAAAAAAAAAAAAAAAAAGA
>NW_007053898.1:0-701 GCF_000164805.1 Carlito syrichta
CCCGGGACCTAAGCCCCAGCGCACCCCCAGGCTGACTGTCCTGCCGTCCGGTGACCCCAGATGTAGTCCGGAAGAAAAGGCAAGGCGCGTCGCTGTTCTTCCGACCCCTTTTCGGCCTGAGCTGACGGGGGAGAGTAGGTGGAAGGACACAGCGAAGGGGTGAAAATAAAGGCGCCCAGTTTTCTGTGCTCGACTTTATTTGCTGAGCCGACCGCAGAGGAGCTCCCACCCTTTCTGCATGGCTTGGAACAAGGGAGGCCACCAGCCCGCTGGTCCTTGTCCTCTCCCGAATAGAAAGGACCTTTTCGCAGGGTTTCCTGGAGGCTGCTGGGATGGGAAAGCAGCAGCCTTCCTGGGGAATGTGCAGAGGTGCTGGGTGTATTTTTTCCTTGATCCGGGATTTTTAAATTATCAACTGCATTCGACGCGGGTCTGCGGCTGGGAACCGCCATTAGGGGTGGGCTCCATTTGTCCCTGGGGCTGGCAGCAGATTCCTGCTGCCCCCTGCCCTGAACTATTTTGTGGGTGTCTTTTACTCAGATCACAGCGGGGCTGAGTCACCCCATCGGCCGCCTTCCTGGAGAAATGTGTGTGCATATTTCTGATGGAATTCAAATTTTTCCAGCTAGATCTGAAATTTGCTCCATTGTTCTCATCTCCCTCCTTTGTTAATATTTAATTAACATATAGGCTCACAATGC
>NW_007053899.1:0-694 GCF_000164805.1 Carlito syrichta
GCGTTCCCTTTTTTCCCCTGCCCCCCCCCCCAGCATCTTTCATTTTTTGAGTTATTGATGATGGCCATCCTGACTAGAGTTAGGTGGTATCTCAGTGTGAATTTAATTTGCATTTCTTTGATGATTAGTGAGGCTGAGCGTTTTTTCACGTATCTCTTGGCTGCTTGTATGTTTTCTGATGAGCAGGGTCTATTCATATCTTTTTGCCCACTTTTTAACAGGGCTGTTTGTTTTTTTTTCCTTTCAACACATTTGAGTTCGTTGTAGATCTTGGATGTTAGGCCTTTGCCAGATATACAGTTGGCAATTTTTTTTCCCATCCTGTGGACTCTCTCCCCACTCTCTTGATAGTTTCTTTTGCATTGCAGAAGCTTTTCAGTTTGATGAGGTCCCACTTGTCATTCTTATCTCTTATGGCATGGGATCTTGGGTTTTGATCATTAATTGGTTGTCTATTCCAATTTCCATAGGGTGTCTTTTGCATTTTCTAAGATTCTTTATAGTTTGAGGCTTTACTTTAGGTCTTTGATCCATTTAGAGTTGGTTTTTGTGTACGGTGACAGGTAATGGTCCTGTTTCATTCTTCTGCATGTGGTCAGCCAGTTTTCCTGGCACCATTTACTGAATGGGACACAGGTGCCTCAGTAAACCTTTGAAACCTCCATTGTTGCCCTGAGGTCTCCATATATCTTTA
>NW_007053900.1:0-1095 GCF_000164805.1 Carlito syrichta
ATTGGTTCAATTTTTGTCCATTTAGGAGTATGCTGGCTGTGGGTTTCTCATAGATGGCTTTTATTATTTTGAGGTATGTTCCCCGTATGCCTAGATGTTCAAGGGTTTTTATCAAGAAGGGGTGCTGGATTTTATCAAAAGCTTTTTCTGCATCTAATGATATGATCATGTGGTTTTTGTTTTGACATCTGTTGATGTATTTAATTACATTTATGGTTTTACGAATGTTAAACCAGCCTTGCATGCCAGGAATGAAGCCTACTTGGTCATGGTGGATGATTTTTGAGGTGTATTGCTGAATCCGGTTTGCTAGGATTTTGTTGAGAATTTTAGCATCTGTGTTCATCAAAGATATTGGCCTGTAGTTCTCTTTCTTTGTTGGATCTTTACCTGGCTTGGGTATCAATGTGATGTTGGCTTCGTAAAATGATTTGGGGAGAGTTCTGCAAATATATTTTTATATAAGCATATAAAAAGAAAGTTAAAAATAGATGTTTAACTAAAACTTTAAAGTAAGGATGTTTAAAACACATTTAAGTTGGCAAAAATACTTGCAACAATAAAATCTCATATGATTAATATCTTATTATTAATACATGAAGTATTTTATAAGTCCATAAGAAAACAACAGGGAAAAAATGGAGAAAAAGAAGTACAAGTAGCCAATACATCTATTTAAAAATAACCCCCACCTCACCAATAATAAAATAAATGTACATTAAAATATGACTATATTTTCTATAAAATCATTATTGTCTGTCATATGGACACACGCTAAGCAGTCTGAAAGTCACTGATGATGGGTGGGTTACAGAGAAATGGCACTTCAGGAGACTTCTAGAGGGAGAGAAAATTGGTACACCCTTGGGGAAAGAGTAATTTAATAAAACATCTTTTTATAAATTTAGGATTAGTTGTACAAGTGGTCACCGTACAGGTAAAGTTTGAGCCTCCCTTTGGTCCCCACTTTGCCTGGTTTGAGATCAGGCACCCTTATTGATGTTATGTGGTCCCCTTGCCCCCTCCCCTCGGCATTTTCCAACTACTGTCACTCCCTTTCTTATAGTATTATGATAAATGTTCAGAGTTCGCCTA
>NW_007053901.1:0-705 GCF_000164805.1 Carlito syrichta
TTATAGTACTACATTGGATGTTCAAGGTCCATTATATGAGTGAGAACATGTGATATTCTGCTCTTTGTTTCTGTGTGAGGTCATTTTCTAAACTTGCTCTTTGTCTATTGAATGGTAATTCTTGAAGGAACTCTCTTGAAGGCAGAGTCTGCTGGGTGTCTGGTGTCAGAGTGACTATGGCATAGAAGAAACCCCCACTTCTAGAGCCCTTGCTGAAAAGGAGCCTGAATTTGGCCTGCTTTCTAAGAGAAGTAAATTTGGGGTTTAGCCATGGAAAGATTGAAGTTTGTATGTTATAGAAGTTAGCAGACTAACAAAATCATGAACAAAAGGAGTCAAGTGACGTCTGTGAAAATCAGGTCATAGAAAGCGAAAGGGAATTCTTTTGGAAGAAGAATCTTTATTTACTTTCAAGATATGCCATTAACCATTCCTATCCTAAGGCTAGTTTTTGGGGAGATAAGGCAAGTCTTACTGAAAGGAAAAGAAGAAGCTAAAAACAAAGTGAGGTGCGAAGAAAACAGAGTCAATTAAAAGAAGTTCATATTTCAGCGAATAAAAAATTACACAGAGATGATGAAAACAAAAATTTACTAGCAGACCTTCCACATAACTCTGCACGCAAGCAGACATAGTCCCAAGCATCCACTTAAAATCTGGAAATGCTTCCAATTTTATTTAACTAAGAGTCAAACTATACAATGA
>NW_007053902.1:0-3198 GCF_000164805.1 Carlito syrichta
TAGCTGACTTAACCAGCTAGTCAGTTGGCTAGCCAGCTGACTTAACTCGCTGACATCACTAGCTAGCCATTTAGCTATCTAGCTGACTTAACTAGTTAGCTACCAACCTTGCCAGTTGGCTTGCTAGTTCTCTTAACTAGCTGAATTAACAAGCTATCCAGCTGGCTAGCCAAATGTCTAAACCAGCTCGCTAACTAGCAAGCCAGCTGCCTAGCCAGCTGACTTAACTACCTGCCTTAACCAGCTAACTAGCTAGATTCCAGCTGACTTACATAGCTAACTAGCTAGCTACATTGCTTCCCAGCTGACTTAAATACTTAGATAACTAGCTAGCTACCAGCTAGCAAGCAGATTTAAATAGTTAGCTGCCTAGCTAGCTAGCTGACTTAACCAGCTTGCTAAATATTTAGCTTAAGCATTATCTAACGTGCTAGCTATATGACTTAATTATCTGACTTAACTCGTTAGCTAACGAGCTACCTAGCTGACACATCCAGCTAACTTAACTCGTTAGCTAACTAGCTGGCTACATGACTCATCCAGCTTACTAACTCCTTAGCTAACTAGCTAACTAGCCCACTCAACCAGCTGACTCCACCCGTTTGCTAACTAGCTAACTAGCTGACTCAACTAGCTGCCTTAACCCATTAGTTACCTAGCTAACTACTTGACTCAACCTGCTGACTTAACCTGTTATCTCACTAGCTAACTAGCTGTCTTAACAAGCTGACTAAATTAGAAAGCTGACTTAACTAGCTGTCTTAGCTAGCTGACAACTACTTAGCTAGCTGACTTAATTGGGTGACTTAACTAGTTATTTAGCTCACTTAACTATCTGAATTAGTTAGCTAACTATATAACTAGTTGAATAGCCAGCAGACTTATCTAATTACCTAAGTAGTTAGGTAGCACAATTAAGTAGCTGACTTAAATAGTTAGCTAACTAGTGAGCTAGTTGATTGAGCTAGCCGAGTTAGCTAGCTGGCAGGTTAGCTAGCTTACTTAGCTAGTTGATTTAACTAGCTGGCTAACGAGATAGCTAGCTGAGTTAACGAGTTGGTTAACCAGTTAGCTAACTGTTTTAACTAGTTGTTAAACGAGTTAACTGGCTGACTTAACTAGTTGGATAACGAGTTAGTTAGGTTACTTAACTTGTTGACTGACAAGTCACCCGACTAGTTAGCTGGTTTAACATGTTGGCTGACTACTTGTCCAACTTATTACATGGCTTAACAAGGAAGTCCACTAGTCGGTCGACTAGTTACCTTGGTCAATGAGTTGACTGACTAGTTGGCTCACTAGTTAGCATGATTAACTAGATGGCTGGCTGGTTTTCTGACCTAACTGGTCGGCCGACTATTTGGCTGATTAGTTGGCTGTCCTATTTGGCCACCTAGTTAACAGAGCTAACTTCTCAGCTCCCAAGTTGACTGACTAGCCGCCGATTGGTTAGGTGAAATAAATAGTTGGCCCACTATTCGGCCCACCACTTAGATTACTTAACTAGCAGGCCAGTGAGTTAACTGGCTGGTCAGATGAATTAACTAGTTGGCCAGCGAGTGAGTCGACTGGTCAACTGACTTAACTAGTCAGCAAGAAAGTAAGCCCACTGTTTAGTTGACTTAACTATTTGGTTGGCGAGTGAGCTGACTGGTCAGCTGACTTTAGTGGGCTGGCTAGTGAGATGACTGGTCAGAAGACTTAACTAGTCAGCCAGTGATTGAGCCGACCGGTGAGCCCACTTAACTAGTCAGTCGTCAAGTGAGCCAATGGGAGAGCTGCCTTAACTAGTCAGCCAATGATCTAGCTGACCAGTGAGCTGACTTAACAAGTTGACTGGAGAGCAAGCCGACTAGTTAGCTGACATGTTGACCTGTGAGTGAGCTGACAAGTAACTGACCTGTTGGCAGGGAGTGAGCCGACTAATTTGCTGACCAGTTGGCAGGCGAGTGAGCCGACTAGTTAGTTGGCCTGATGGAAAGAGAGCGAGCTCACTATTTAACTGATCAGCTGGTGGAGTGGCTAGCCGATTAGTTAGCTAAGTAATTAGCTGATTTGCTAGCTGACATAACTAGCTAACTGACTAGCTAGCTAGCTATCTAGCTGACATAACCAGCCAGCAAACAAGCTATCTAGCTGTCTAGCTAGCAGACTTAACTAAATAGCTATCTGGCTAGTTAGTGGCTGCCTGACTTAACTATCTTGCTGAAAATCTAGCTGACTAGCTAGCTGACTGAACTCGCTAGCTGAGTAGCAACCTGACTAGCTAACTGACTAAACTAGCTAGCTGAATAGTTAGCTGACATGCTAGCTGACTTAAATAGCTAACTAGCTAGCTAGCTGACTTTACTAGCTGACTAGCTAGTTGGCTGGCTAGCTGGCTAGTCAGCAAACAACTAGCTAGCTACCAGAATGGTTAGATGGCTAGTAAAATGGTTACCTAGCTGGCTAACTGTCGTGGTAGCTGGCTAGGCAGCCCACTATCTAGCTAGTGGGATGACCAGCAGGTTAGCCAGCTGACTTAAAAAGCCTGGCGGCTGGCTGGACAGTCGGATAGCCAGCTGTCTTAACTAGCCAGCCACTCTTCACATCAGCCTGCTAGCGAGCCGGCTGAACTAGCTGACCACCTAACTGACCAGCCTGCTAACCAGCCACCTTAACTTGCCAGAGGCCCAGCTCGCCAACCGGCTAACCAGCTAATTTAACTAGCTGACTTAAGTAGATAGCCTTCTGGCTACACAGCTGGCTTAACTTGCTAGCCACCATACTAGCCAGGGAGTTAGCCAGGTCAATTAACACGCTGATTTTACTAACTTTCCTGCCGGCTAGCCAACTGACTTAATTAGCTAGCTACCTATCTTGCAAGGTGGTTAGCCAGCTGACTTAGCTAGCTGACTTAACCAGCTAGCCAACTGGCTAGACAACTGAGTTAACTACGTAGCTACTTAGCTAGCAAATTGACTAGCCACTTGAATTAGCTAGCTGACTTAACCAGCTAGCCAGCTGGCTAGGCAGCTAACTCAACTACCTGATTTAACTAGTTAGACAGCTGGCTAGCCAGCTTACTTAACTAACTGACATCCTTAGCTATCCAGGTGGCTAGCCAGCTGACTTAAACAGTTAGCTACCTATGTATCCTGCTGGCTTCCCAGCTGACTTAACAACCTAGCTACCTAGCTAACCAGCTCGCTAGCCAGC
>NW_007053902.1:3590-5439 GCF_000164805.1 Carlito syrichta
GCCAGGTGCCTAAACTAGCTGACTTAACTAGTTATCCAACTGGCTAGCCAGCTGGCTAACATAGCTCTCTACCTCTTTAGACACCTGGATAGCCAGCTGACTTAAGTAGCTTTCTTAAATAGCTGACCTGCTTCCTAACCAGTTGAATTAAGTAGCTTGCTAAATAGCTATCCAACTGGCTATCCAGCTGAATTAACTAGGTGACTCATCTAGCTAGCCAGATGTCTAGCCAGCTAACTTAAATAGCAAGTTAAATAGCTAGCCAGCGGTCTAGTAAACTGACTAATCTAGGTCACTTAACTCTCTAGTCAGATGGCTATATAGTTGATGGAAGTTGTTAGTTATCTAGCTAGCAAGATGGTTAACAAACTGACTTAACAAGCTGAATTAACTAGCTAGCCAACTGGTTAGCAAGCTGACATAATTGCCTAGCTATGTAGCTAGCCATCAGGCAAGAAAACTGAATAAACTAACTGACTTAACTAAGTAGCCAGCTGGCTAGCCAGGAGCCTTAACTAGCTAGCTACCTAGACAAATAGTGGAACAGTCAACTGACTTAAGTAGCTGACACAACTAGACGCCAGATTGCTAGCCAGCTGACATAACTAGCTACCTACATAACTAGCCCACTGGCTTGCCAGTGGACTTAACAACATAACTACCTAGCTAACCTGCTGGCCAGCGAGCTGACTTAACTAGGTGACTTAACTAGTTGCCAGCTTACCTTAATAGCTGACTTAACTAGCTAGCTACCTACCTAGTCAGTCGAATTAACTAGTTGCTTTAACTTGCTAGCTCCCTAGCTAGCTATCATATAGCTAGATGACTTAACTAGCTAGCTGGCTGACATATCTAGCTGAATTAACTAGCCAGTTACCTAGCTAGATAGCTGACTTAACTAGCTGAAATAACTAGCGAGCCGGTTGTCTACGCATTTGATGTAAGTAGCTTTTTATAGTTAGCCAGCTGGCCAGACAACTGACATAACGAACTGACTAAACTAGCTAGCCAGCTGGTTAACCAGCTGACTAAACTAGCTAACTTAACTAGGTTGCCAGCTGGCTAACTAGCTGACTTCATTGCCTAGGTACCTAGCTAGCCAGCAGCCTAGGCAGCTGACTTAACTAGCTGACTTAACGAAGTAGCCAACTGGTTAGCCAGCAGACTTAACTAGCTAGCTACCTAGCTAGATAGCTGGAAAGTCAGGTGACTTATCTAGGAGACATAAGACTCATGGCTAGCCAGCTTACATAACTAGCTACCTACCTACATAGCCCACTGGCTTGTCAGCTGAGTAAACTATCTAACTACCTAGCAAATTGCTGGCCAGCGAGCTGAGTTAACTCCGTGACTTAACTATCTAGCCAACTGGCTAGTCAGTTGATTTAACTAGCTAGCTACCTTGCTTTGAAGCTGGCTAGAAAGCTGACATAACTAAATGACTTAACTAGCTAGTTACCTAGCTAACCAGATGAGTTAACTAGCTGAATTAACTAGCTAACTACCTAGTTAGCCAGCTGGCTGGGCAGCTGACTTAACTAGCTTACTTATCCTGTTAGCCAGCTGGCTGGTCAGCTGACTTAACTAGCTGACTTATGTAGCTAGAGGGCTGGTGAGCCAGCTGAATTAACTAGCTGACTTAACCAGCTAGTCAGCTGGCTATCCAGTTGACTTAACTAGCTGGCTACCATCCTAGCTAGCTGGGAAACCAGCTTAATTAACTAGCTGACTTAACTTTCTAGCCAACTTTCTAACCAACTGACTCAACTAGCTGACTTAACTAGTTAGCCAGCTGGTTACCCAGCTGAGTTAACTAGCTTTCTACATAGATAGCTAGCTGGCTAGCCAG
>NW_007053903.1:0-33253 GCF_000164805.1 Carlito syrichta
ATCAACAGGGTGCCTGAATGAAACGCAATTGTATACCTAACCCTTAACTGTACCCCACAACTTCATAATAAATAATAAATAAACAATAACAATAATAAAAGAAAATATAAGAGAAAAGCTTAAGACATTAGATGTGGTTTGGATATGACACTGAAAACAAAGGCAACAAAGAAAAAATAGACAGCAAGAATATTCCCACTTAAAAAAATGTGTGTGCACAGAAGCAATGGACAGGATAAAAACGCAAACCGGGAGATGAGAAAAACTATCTGCAAATCATATTTCTTAAATGAGGTTAATATCCAGAATAGATAAAGAATCCCTATAATTCAAGAATGAAGCAAACAAATACCTCCTCTTTTTTTCTTCAAGAGATAGAGTCTCACTCTGTCTGGAGTAATGTGGCACAATCATATCTAAGTGTAAGCTCAGATTCCTGGGTTCATGCCTTAACCTCCCAAAGTGCTGGTATTACAGGGGTGAGCCACCACACCCGGTCTACAAATATTCAATTTAGATAATGCTAAAAGGCTTCAGTACACATTTATCCAAACAGTATAAAAGATAGCCCAAGAAGAATATGAAAATATGTTCAACATCACTTATCATTAGAGAGATGCAAATTACAATGACCTCACACCCATTTGAATGGCCACTTCCAAAAAATCAGAAAGTGACAAGAGTTGGCCCAGTTGTGCTGCATGCCCTTGTAAGTAAAATGGTGCAGTCATTGTGCAAAACAGTACAACATTCTCTTTAAAAATGGAAAAATAGCCTACAGTAGGACCCATCAATCTCCCTTTTAGAGAGTTGTTGTATAACACATTTATATATATTTACATATATAGAGATGGATATAGATATAATGCTGAATCACACATTAGTTAATTGTGGTAAATTTTTTGTTATGTGGAATTTACTACAAGAAAAGCATAACATTTTAAAGACATTCTGGTGTTTTAAAACCTGAGGGATTTGAAAACTTGCTGTCCCAGTGCAAAACTCCAGGTGTAATGAGAATAAACTGTGGGTGGTGTGAGGGTGTGTTTCCTGTCTCCAATCAGCCTGTTTCCCATGAGTTTTTCGAGCCACAGTGGGTTGGTTGCTGTTGGGGTTGCTGAACCACTTGAGAGCCCATGTAGGGGAGCAGCCTAAAGTATCAGTGATCTGGGGAGTTGAAGGGCCCAGGTGATATGGGAAGGTCTGGCAGAAGAGTGGGGAGGGTAGAGGAGGAAGGAGTGTTGAAGGGGACAGATCAAAGACAAAACAGAGCTGCAGAAAAAGTCTAATGTGTAAGATAAAAAAAGATAAATAAGGATTGTGAGGAGAGGAATAAGGAGGTGATGAGGAGGGAAAGGCCTTATATGGACCAGGAAAGGAGTTCTCATGCCAGCCACTCAGAGTCCCCATAAGAAGCCCCATTGTCTTTAGGAAAAGTTTGCCATTTGTTCAGACATTGGACCGAATTTTTGCATTGCTGGTTATTCAGGTAGGAAGTAGAAGAAGGGAGAACACATCCTAGAAGGAGGCCCCTCCCAGGTTAACAGACAGTTAAACCAGAGAGAAATCCCTGACAGGAGAGTCCACCTGTTTTATCTCAGTGCACAATATCCAAATCTGAAGCCCTCAAACCCTGGTCTTCTCCCATTGCCCAGGTGTTTCCTAGGTGCGGGGTGGGGGAGAGGTAAGAGAATACCCTGCGAAAGTTAAGAGCAAAGAGATTGCAGGACAGGGGCTGAGAGCAACTGCATCTTTGAAAGTCTGTTCTCCTTAGCAACTAACCTCCAGATGCTGCCCTGGGGACTCAATGTTGTAATGTCTGATGACCCCTCTCTTCAATGTGGATGTCTGCATTCCTGAAGATTGTTTTCTGTGTGACTCTTTCTCTAGGTTGAGGCCTACATATCTCTACCAGCATCCAATGACTTCACCATGACCAAGTGCATTCCCAGAGTCTGCAGCCCCTCTGAGTGTGGGGCCTGCAGAGCCAGACTGGGGAATCTGTAAGAGACACACTGTCCAGGATGATGTCATGCCAGGAACTCAAGCACATGAACACACTCATTATGTCTTCCTAAGAGTCAGTGATTTCATTTATGGACTCAATTTCTAACGGATAATATGACTACATTTCATCTAGATTAGGTATAAATATTGTTGACAGATAAACTAGCGATCCATCTAAAAGTTAGTCACCAACAAGGTAAAAACAGATGTCTGCTCTTCATTTGAATGAAGGTTCTTATATTTTTACTGGGAAAAGTGGTTCTAGTTTTATACTACCAGATTTTCATCTCACTGTTTAAAATGGTTTTGTCTGTTTCTAACATAGATTATGAGTGGTTAACCAACAGGGTGGTTGTGCTGTAATACTAAAGAAAATGTAGCATTGTGTATAAATACCTTCTGATGGAAATAGATTTCAGTCTTTGCTTCCTCAAGTGATTCCTCACCAGGTCCATCGACAACCACTGACCAAAAACTTTCATCCCAACTCATTGATATGAGAATCATTTCAATGACTCAATTTCAACTTTGCCACCAGGAAAATAAGATACAATTGTGATTGGATAAATGTGTTACAAAGTAGAGAGTGGCCTTACTGCCTATTCTGTGGGCTTTTGTTTGCATGGGTGGCCCAGGGTTTCCAGTTTGGACTTCGAAAGTGGATAGGGACTCGGCAGGAGAGAACCTGAGTGTTGGAGAAGGAGAGTAGAAACGTCAGCCTGGATGAGATTCAGAGAACTAGGAAGCGGGCTCAGAGAGTGAATATCAAGCAACTTAGATCCCACAGCCCAGAACAGGATACAGTGGAAAGGAAGCACAAAGGGCTATTCTCATCAGTAACAACATCTTCACTCTTCCTGTTTTACTATTCAGCTGTTTGCAGTTACTCATATGAGAAAGAAAATCCCTTCTTTTAAAAATAGGCTCTTGTGAAATCGGGCCCATCATTCAAGATAATTTGGATTCCACAACAGCGGAATTTTTGATACTAGAGGCCTTTTCTAAAACTTCTTACACATAAACATATGCAATCTAAGCACTCCTGGATCAATATGAATAAATCTCCCTTACTGAAATCTTTGGCAGTGTTCTACATTTACTCAGCCTCTGTCCTACGCTTTAATTTTTTCTTTTTCTTTTTTTCCAGGCATAAATCTGTATTAAAATTTCATAGTAAACAAATAGTACTTCTAAATGAAGATTCTCCCATATTTCCAAATAAGATAATGTGGAACAAACCTTATGATGAATTTTATATCTGATCTCTTTTTTTTTCGTAAATATGGTTACAAAAACTGAGTACACATTCTTTTCAAAAATTCTCCCCTTAACACACACATGTTTTTGAGACTGGTCAACACATTGGCATACTAAGGCAGCAACATCCAGGAAGACACATGAGAAGGCAGGTATGCCCTCATCACCCTCCCCCCACTTGTTTTCTTTTCACCTTGAGGTTTTAAGGTCAAAATAGAAACTCTTGTAACGTCTTTAAAATAATCCTTTTGCAAAAGAAGTCAGATTTATGCTGTAAAAATATTAGTTATTTGTCATAGGTTATGTTCTTTCATCCTCATCTGTCACCAGCAATCAGGATCTTCTTTAAAGATCAGTCTTTTCTTCATAGCGACACCTACATGCAGCTCGTTGGCTGTCCAGGTATGGTTTACAGCCTAAATGTATAACACTGTCAAACAAGAGCTCTACTGTTGTTTCGCAGGCCTGAATGTGCTGATCTAGTCCTAGTGTTTTCTGCACATCTCGGCAGATCTTAGAGAGACAATACTGGAACGCCTCATCACAGTCGTTCTTGCTTTTGCCACAGGTCTCAAAGTATCTGTCATGTTGGTTGCAGCACTTTGTTAGGGAAGGGATAGCAACGTTAAGATGAACACCAAACAATGGAGAGTCACATCCATTCGGTGGGGAGGGTTTATAACCATAACGTGGAAACGGCTTTGATTCGTCGCTGCACTTACACTGGCCGAGCCTGTCTTCTCCTCCCAGGAGGTCCAAAGTGGCGTTCAGATACGTGTCGACCTTGTGAATGCCATTCCGGATGGTCTACAGGGCGGCCCTCCGGTCGGTGCTCTGGGCCTGCTCCTGGTACCTGACAGCTGCAGCCAGGAGGAAGAGCAGGAGGGAGAGCGCGGGCCACGGGGGCAGGGCCATCGCGCAGCGCCGGACTCCCCAGGTCCCCGAAGACACCGCGGCGGAGGTCGCACCCCCACGGAGCCCTCAGGGTGCCCAGGCAGTGGCGCTGGGCTGGGGGTCGGCGGCTGCTGCCAGGTCCATGTCCACACCTCCTTCTCGGCTGGCTGGCGGGTCCCTGCCACCCTCACAGTCCTGCCTGGAGGAGGCAGCACCGTCGTGGAGACGCGTGGCCTGGCGCGCCTTATTTTTCTAAATACTGAAACCCACTTCATCTACATTAGCGCAATCTACTCTCTTATTCTTTGAGAAAAAAGTCCTGGTTGGATTATGACATTCCCTACAGCAACTCCTATTTCACAGAGATCTTTAGGAGGTGGTTAATTCTAGGGTCTTTCAAACATGTGAGAGATTCTTGATGTTTATAAGAAAGTCAAGAAATACCATAATTGGAATATTCAACAGACATACAGTATAAAATGATACCTCTTTAAAAAAGGAAGAAGAAAGGCTGATTATGCACTGGTAATGATAGCAGATCATGAAACATGTAATTCTAAAATTCCATGCTACTGATACAACAGCAGCAACAACAGAATCATGTCGTTCCCAATCACATATCCTAGGGTCAATGAAAAGAAGGTTCCTTACATGAGTCTCAGTCAGCTGGGTGAGGTCTTCCCAGAGTAGCATTCATGTTTTAGTGTGGATCATCTCTAACCCCAAGGAGACTGTAATGTGGTGTCCTATAGCACCACTGTAACTGGAACAATGGAGTTATCTTCTATCCCTGAGAGTAATACTGTAAACAAAACCAGTTCCTTGCTCCCTCCTGATGGATGTTGCATTCTCTTGTATCATATGACAACACTAGACTTTGTCATGCCCTGTGTTCCTGTTTGCCTGCCCTGTGTTCCTGTTTGCCTGATCTTGCATGATCCAGGAGTATTCCTGGATTCTCCTTTGGGGGGCCACACCGATGAGATCTGTTCCAAACAGCAGCAACTCCTGTGAAGGAATCATAATTCTCCCCTAATAACTGCACCTAATAACTGAGTATTCACTTTTACGCATTATCCTTGAACCTCCCTCCTGGAAATGAGGACTTGGATGTCTTCATTCCAGTCAACACAACACACATGCCACCTTTCCACTCTGCTCTCTGTTTATTTGTTTCTTGTGACTGCCACAAGATATTATCACAGCTTAGAGGCTGAAAACAAGAGAAAGTTATTCCCACATGAATCGGGATCCCAGAAAGTCAGAATCAAACTATCTGTAAGGTTGTGTTCTCTTCAGAAGCTCTAGGAGAGATTCCCTTTGTGCCTCTTAACTTTGAAGGGCTGTCCACAATTCCAGGCTGGTGTCTGCATCACTTTGCCCCCATCTTCATATGGCAGTTTCTTGTATGTGTCTTCTCCTTTTGTCTCTTTTCAGGACTTAGAAACCAGAACATTACAAAGTGAACTCACAAGAACCAGGGTAACCCTGGGTGACAAAACACCAAGAGATGGCCTACTGGGTCACCTCCATGTCAGTAATGTTATTCTATGTGAGTAGTATCTCCTCCTTTTCCTGGCAGTGTCCTGCTACTGACAATCCTTTTTTGTAGCGTTATGATAGATTTTCAGGGTCTACTTATGAGTGAGAATATGTGGTACTTAGTTATTTTTTTCTATGATAGATCACTGAGTATGGAAGACTCTAAATCCTCTAAGTTGCTGCAAAGTCCATAATTTTGTTCTTCTTTATAGCTGCATAAAATTCTATCTTATTATTGTACTACATTTTAAAAATCCAGTCCACTTTCAATGGGCAGCATGGTTGGTTCCATGTTTTCGCTATTGTGAATAGTGCTGCAATAAATATGCATATGCAAGTATCCTTTCTGTAGAATGATTTGAGTTCCCCCACGTGTATTCCAGGAAAGGGGATTTCAGGGTCATATGGAAGTCAATTTCTAACATATGGACTTTGTAGCAACTTGGATGCAATTAAAGTCGATCATACTCAGTAATCTATCACAAAAACAATGAACAGAGTACTGTATGTTCTCACTCGTAAGTGGACTTTGAACAATTATCATAATACTACAAGAAAGGGATTGGCAGTAGTGGGAAGCTACCGGGGATGGGGGAAGAGTTGAGGGAAACTGCTGGGGGAAGGAGGAATACACCTCATCAACAAGGGTACCTGCATGATGAACATTTGTGTACATGATCCTGAATTGTTCCCCACATCTTTAAAATAAAGAAATAAAGAAAGAAAAAGGAAAAGAAAAGAAAAGAAACCACCGCACTGGTTTCCATAGCAGTTGGGCTATAGTCCCTATCAGAAACATGCCCTATGTGATAACTCCTAGATACTGCTGGTCAGTCCTCTCTTGCTGGACTCATACTGCTGCCTATTCAGTATGTCCATTCTGCTTTTCATGGCATAGCACCAGTGTCTGCCATTCCCAGAATCTGTCATTCTGTCTTTCAGTTGGTACTAAGGAGCCAAGCTTTGTTACAGTGTCTCCTCCTTTCAGAGCTGATCTAGGGAGAATGGCCACCAATAGCATCTCGGTAATGCTGGTGTCACTTTCATCAATGCTGTTGTCACCAACCCTCCTGTGAGTCTAATTGGCTTGGGTTTATTTGTTCTTCTCTAGGAGACCTATTCTAGGATACCCAACTCTGATTTTTTGTTATTCTTTACCCCCAAATCATACAGAAGTGTTGCTCAATTCTGATGTTACAACCAGATTTAGTTCACACACCACTGATTCTGGACAAATTTCACCACAATGCTAATCTCCCCTCAAATGCTAGTTTCAAGTGTAGGGTTTTGGGTCACTCACATTTCTGTCACTCTTGCTACAATCTCAGGGGTTCCTGTCACTCTCTCAAGGTGTATTTTTCTAGTTTGACTCCCAGAACTCAGAAAATCACTCTACTTATGATTACAGTGTGATAACAGCAAAAGGATACAAATCAGAACAAACAAACAAGAGACTCATACAGCTGGATCAGGGCAGGTTCCCAAAGGAAGCTCCAATTTCCTGCTTAAGGTGGGCTAAATGTGCACACTTCTCCTGGATCCATTAATATTTAACTTCTTGGAATTTAGTCTTGTGCTGGGTCCTCAGGTGTACTTGTTCTTTGGTTACAGCAGATTAGGATCCCTTCTAAGTCTCACAGTTTCAATTGCTGAATAATATGTCTGAGCCTGTCCTTGCTTCTCTTCAATGCATCCGTGGCACTTGTGAGCAGCCAACCAATTCCACACTCCTACTGCTGTCATTTTCCTTACCAGGTTTAAACCCAGAGACAATGTACCTGCTGGGCATCTTCTGCAGGTCATCTCAGCCTTTGCAGCTGAAATAACCATTTCACACCAGTCACATGCCCTGGGACCTGTCAGTCCTCCACTTCTGAGCTGAGATGAGGCACTCACTGCCAAACACTGGAGATCCATCCAACATCAGAATCTTTCCTTGGGGTTGGCCTTCAATGACACTGCAATTATTACCTGGTGAGCCACACTTCCAAGGAGTGGACTATGATACACAGTACCAGAGATGGACTGACAGAGTGCTTTGTGGTACCAAGGAAGGGCAGATTAAGGGACCATGCAAAGATCAAACTTGCTAAAGTTTTGTTTCAGCCCTATCCCTGGAGCACACATGCATCACTGAAGTGGCTTCACATTGGTCACCCATAAATCTTGGAACCACTGAGTCCCTGGTTGCTGGCCATTCTCAAGAGGGGGAGAAAACAAACACCTTGGCCTGATGACTAAACTTCTTCTGAGAGCAAATCACTGGAGGAGAGGGCATCTTCCAAGTAGGACTGAGCATCTTGGGGAAGGAGATCTGAGTAGTGTAACTATAGGATTCACTGTCTTGTGGAGATTCCCCTAGAAAAACAAGAAGACTCTTTGGAATATGGGAAATTGAAGGTGAACTTGGGGGGATGAGGTGGTGGGCAAAGAGGAGACAAGAAATTGTGAGGGTTCCAAAGCAATGTCCATGAGGACATTCAGGGAAGAGAAGATTCCCAGAGCCACCTCAGAAGGAGATAACTTCAGAGAAAGCCCCTGTGGGCACACTCAGAGCCCAAGAATTCAACTCCTGGGCTTCAATCTAATTCCAGTGTGTCGTGGAATTAGGTTGATGGTTGTCTAGACACAAATCATCTTCGGAACAGGATCCCAAGGGTTGGGTCAAAAGCTAGCAGAGAAAGGTTCCAAGGGTGGTCAGGCACAAGGGACTAAGGAGGGAAAGGGGATAGATGAAGAAAACAGGAAGTCATAAGAATGAGGAAGGAGATGCGGGTATACTGATGCTGCCCTGTCAGATATAGAGCTGAGACAGGCAGCCAGTCAGGAAAGGAAGGGGGTCTGAGCAAAGGAGGGTTTCCGGAGGCCATCTTGAGGGAAGGAAGCGAATGCAGGGTGGGTTTGGTGTGCTGAACAGGGACAAGGCATCATGGCTTCCAGCGGGGAGGACTTGTGTTTATTGGAGTCCAGAGTCCAGTGCCTAGCAAAAAGAGAATTGGGCAGCTTTCTCTGAAAGAGGGCTCTGGGTGGTCATTGCAGTTTGGCAGAGGTGGGTGTGAGGCACTGTTGAAAAGCCAAGTCGCCACATCTGTCCTCTAGGACATCCTTCAGCCAAGCTTGCTAGTTAACAAGTCTAAGGAGATTTGGTAGTTGGTAAATAAACCAAGTCCCCAGCAGGCTGAATAGGAGGCTAGGGATGGAGAAAAGACAGGATCAAGATCCCAGATTACCTTGCAGAGGTGAAGCTTCTAGTATCCAACTGACATGATAATGGTGGGAGGGAAGGGAGGATTAAGGTCCTGCAAGCCTTGGAATTCATGGAAACCATATATCTCCAAAATAGAATGGTGGTGGTGGGGATTGAGATCCCAGAAGAACTGAGAGATCCTGGAGCCCAGAAGTATGGATGACATGGAAGAGGGCAGAATTAAAGTGACAGAAGATATAAAAAAATGTGCAGCCCAGAAGTATCTAGAACTGGAGGGGGTATGGGGAACAGGGAAATGGAGAACTTGGGACAGATGGGAATGTGTAGGGACCTCTCCAAGGTTACTTTTATTTGCCAGGGTTTTCTCTGAAGATACAGAACTTCCCCTTTCCGCTGTCCAGAGATATAGTTGTCCCTCGAAGGTTTCCTCCTTAGTGGGCCACTTCTAGGTCCTATTTCTCCCTGATCTCTCTCCTCAGGGAGGTCATTTCTACAGTTCTCAGTTTGGTTCTTTTCAAATTAAAAAAATGCCCTTTCAAAGACAAATCATTTAGACTTACTCCCCACTGGATCCTGGCACTTCCCTCAGTCAGGTAAGAGGTTCTTACATACCACCAGGGTAAACTCCAGAATTCCCTCCTCTGAAACCTCTTGTTTTCTCAATGCATGCAGGCTTGCAAACCTCAGTACCTCAGACCCCATAGAGACCTCTTCCCCTATCTCAGGGCTTCTTTCCAGTTTGAGAGCCCTCCCCTCTTCCCAATACAGCCCAGAGCCTCATCCCAACATGATCAGCAAGTCACCAAAGAAATAGCCACGAGACCACACTCCAGTTAAGTAAGACTTTATTTCTACAGTTTCAATCGTTTTGTTTGTAAGGGAGGAGGAATTGGCGAGAGGAAGCAAACTTCTGTATACAATTTCCTGGATGTTGTTGACGGTTTTAAATAAGCATCTTGAGTACAGGAAGCAACAGGAATCCCCTTTCCTTCTGAAGATTGTTATTATAATGTGTAGAATTTCATATTAGACATGCATCTATAGTCACTACTGGTCATTTGCCACGACGCATCGTCTATTAAAAATAACTTCAGATTGAGTCTTTCGCAATTTCCTGACAAGCTAACTGCTACCACACTGAATGTTTAAGTCAACATTAAATCACAGTCACTTGTGCTGGCTGTTGATACATCATATTACAGAAGAAATTTGTGGTGTTGCTTTTTAAATGCATCACGTTCCATTACACGTGTGGGTAATAGGTAAGTCAGGATTTTCCTCATTTTATCACTGCAAGAACTAGCCAGTATAAACACTATAATCTTCATGGTTATCTTTTGTGCAAATAAAAAAAACAAGCCTATGGTAAGTATAAGAAGTGCTCTGTTGTTTTGGGTGCGAGTTATGCTTTGGCTCTATTCCTGCAGAGTCAGAGTGCTTATAGCAGTCTTGTGATTTACATCGTCAAGTTGTTGGTACTGTCACAGGAGTGGTGGTCAATTCAGTTCAGAAAATGAAATGCGAATCCATTTTACCACTTTGCAAATGGTTATTATAGCATGTAGGATTGAGTATCGAAAATGCACCCACAGTAGCTGCTGGTCATTTGCCTCAATGCATTATCTATTAAAAATAATATAGAATGTTGTCTTTTAAGATTTTCAGCAATCTGGATGGAACTAGAGTCTATAATAGCAAGAGATCTCTCACAGAAACAAAGATCTGAGTACCACATGTTCTCACTCATGTAGTGGACCTTGAACATCTATCATAATACTATAAGAAAAGGATTGACAGTGGTGGGAAACTATGGGGGGGTAGGGAGGGGAAGGGAGGTGGGATTAACGGTAGTCAATATCTGTCTGGGGATGGGGAGACACCCCTTATCAACAAGGGTGCCTTAATGATGTATATTTGTATACCTAACCCTTAACTGTACCCCACGATTTTAAAATAAAAAATGTTTTAAAAAATTTGTCCTTTAAATAATAATGTATTGAAAATTTTAATTCAATTATATTGAGATATATTTGACAGACTGTTTCCTCAAGTTTAATTGAACAATTTGGGTTTTCACAAATGCATACAATGATGTAGCCACTAGAAAAATCATAATATACGATGTTCTATCACCCTACATTCCTATCGCAGTCCATTTCTTCTTCCTAACTTTGGCTTCTGATATTCACTGATCTGTTTTGTGTCTTTACAGTATTGTCATTTAGAATTTTATGTAATTTAATTAAAATGTTGCTGAAAACAAAAAAGATTGTACTTAATTATTGTTATATTTGAATTTCATGAATTAAAAGATGTGTGAAAAAAATTTGTTAAACTAAATGTCAATTTTAAAATTTAAATCTTTTAAATGTAGAAAGAAAATAACTAGAATTCTATATAAAGCAAAAATAGCTTTCAAAAATATAATAAAGACATTTCCAGTAAAAAAAAAAGATTTCCTGATGATCATACCATTAATATGCTGATTTTTAGGTCAGTATTAAACCACAATCACTTGTGCTGGTTGTCAATGCAATATCTTATGGAAGCAAAGTGTGGTGTTGCTTTTCAAACGTTTCATATCAAAATGTCTGAATACAATCGAAGCTATTTTTAGTAAATACATGTGTATCATCCCAATTAGAAATTTACACATCGGGTTTAAGATCATCATTGCCTGTTCCATTGCTAGTGTGGTTTGCCTGTCTGTCAGGTATATCCACAGTCATCCAAAAGATATTCAGTTACTTTGTCCACTAAAATGCTCATGGTCATTTTCATTACAAATGAAATAAACAAGTCCATAAAAACCATAACGTATGTTCTGTTCTTCATGAATCAAATTATGCTTTGACTCTATTCCTGTAGAGTCAGGTTGCTTACAGTAGTCATGTAATTTATGTCATCCAGTAGGATGAGGTCCTGGTCAAATAAGATGTGACTTTAATAATGTCACGATGATTTCTGGGAAGATGGCAGCATAGCCAGTTGGACTGTGCAAGATCCTGTATTTGCAATAGTGTGGACAATTCTGCATGTGTTGCTGTGTGCAAGTGGGAGTATGAGAGGCTGACTAAGTGGGGACTCAAGAGCAAGAGGCCAGGGCCCTCCAGGTGAAGCCATTGGTGCCACAGCTGCTCTACTTGGAATCTGGAACTTCCCATGGTACAGAAGCTGAGCACCATTTTCTAAGATCAGCAGAGCTTTTCCCGGGAAGAACTGCTGGAATGATTACTGACCCCAACACCACAGTTCCGGGCTGAATGCTGGCAGCAAGGATCATGGAGGGAGTGCAGCAAGGGAGCCTGAGGCAGAGTCCCCAGGAAGCATAGGGAGAAGCCATCCCAAGCCTAGACTGGGTTCCAGAGCCTTGATATCAGATCCTGAGATCCAGAGACTGTAATAACTGGTGGAGAGGGAGCTATAGACTCCATTGGAGACAGAAAGAGCAGCCAGCAGATAAACTGAGGAGACTCCTTAACATCTAGGCAGAGAAGTGCTCCAGGGAAGCCTCTGCAGAACAATAGAACTGCACCTTGAGATCAGGTGCTATATCTGTGTTGCACTAGGCTACTCTTTGTAGCCTTAGAGAGCATTTTGCCAGTATACAAACCCTGATAGGTAGCAGCAGATGTGGAACCCCAGATGATCCACCCTCCACCCTGAACCAGCTGCTGGGTGTGAGATGCAGACAGATAACTGGCTGAGAAGGAGGGTGGCGAGTGCCTAAAAGTCTCCTTCCCAACCCTAGCAACAAGTGAAAGAAATCAGGCGGGCAGAGCAAAGACAGGAGGTCTCATTCCCCTGCCATGAATTGAATGCCCTGGGAGCTGAGGCAAAACTGGGAGAGGAGGAAGGGAGTGAGATCCTGAGAGACATCGTGTTGTTATTCAACCCTCCTTACCTCACATGCATATGTGATGACTACCATTTGCAGGTAACAGGGGTGAAGATACTAACATCCTAAGTTCCAACAGCGAATAAGGAACCTGAATTAACAGCCCAGCAGTTGCAGAACCCATCACAAGGGGAAGCCCCCTACAAAGAGACATATTAAAGCTGAGACCACTTTATCAACTTTTGTGGGGGGGGGGGCATTGGTTTTTTTGTTTGATTATATTGTTTGGTTGCTTTATTTGTTGGTTGTTTTTGTCTTTTCTTTTCTTCTTCAATTTCTCTTTCTTTGTTCTTTCTCTGTTTCTTAATGGTTCTTTGTTTTTCTATTTTTCTTTCATCTTTTTCTCTCTCCTCCTTTCTCTATTTTCCCTCTTGTACCATGGCTTGAACTCAGGGCTATGCAAGCAGACCCACTGCAAGGTCTTGCTGAGCAGAGATGAAAAGTCCCAGCTGGCCCATTCATCAGATAGCAAATATTATGACCTGCCAACAGGTTCAGAATTCTTGCAGCAATCCCACCCCTTACTAAGTGTTCAAAATTGTAAAGAAACAACATTACAACCCACCCCCAGTCCTACTTCTTGACTGAACAAACTTTAGAACCCTGGTTCAAGAAAGGACAGAAGGTAGAGCAAATATCAGAAGTTACTGCTTCTCCATTTTCTACTAAGCAATGGAATTAAAGAGAAAGATAAGAGAACTACTACAAATTAAAAAAACCAACAACAAAAAACTGTCACTAACCAGCAGAGTCCCAGCAAAGTGTCAGTGCTAGAAAGAACAACTACTGAGGCCCAAACAATGGCTATCTCACAGAAGGACAGTACTCTGAAGGTACTTAAAGAGATTCAAAAATTGTTGGACAGAACAAATAAAGCCAAGAAAAGCAAATGCTAAAATAAAATGAAAGTATAACAGAACTAGATAGGTTTCAGAAAGCACACTTAGAAATAACTGAAATAAAGAACTTCTTCCAAGAAATAAATGACAAACTAACAATCACGGGAAGCAGAACTGACCAATCAGAAGAAAGAATCTCAGAGCTGGAAGATCAAAATAGGAATTAACCCAATCTGTTAAAAACAAACAAACAAACAAAAAACACTCAAGAAGAAAGAGGAAACTCTCCAAGAGATGTGCAATTTTTTCAAGAATCTAAAACCTACATCTGATCAGAATATATGAAATAGAAAGAGAACCCCTGAAAGACATGTTGTGATAAGACTAACCCCTAGGCACATAAAGTAGGTATAAAAGAAAACATCCTAAAGGCAGCAAAGGAAAAAGATCAAGCTACCTGCTGGAGGAGACCAATCAGAATTGCTGCAGATTTATCTGCAGAAATACTACAGGCCAGAAGGAATTAGACCCCAATCATTAATGTTCTCAAAGATAAACAATTTCTACCAAGAATTTCCTACCGATCCAAGCTAAGCTTCTTCAGAGATGGAGATCTGAAATTGTTCCCAGACATCTAACCCCTAAGAGAACGTGCTGCTTCAAATCAGTTCCGTAGGAGATGCTGAAAAGGTGCTGTGAACAGAAGATAAAATAAACAATAGAAAGATCATATATTTCACAAGATCACAAACACAGAAGCAGCAGAACACATAGCATACTCAAAAAATAAAAACATTGATAAAAAAAGAAAAGAGAAGAAAAAGAAAAAGAAGAAAGAAAAAGAAAAAGAAAAGAAAAAGAAAAAAAACCACAGATATGTAAGAGAACACAAAAGCCAAATAAAAACAAAACAGCCTTATAAGAGCATTATATCAGGAACAAATTCTCGCATTTCAACAGTCTGCCTGAATGTGAATGGACTAAAAGCATCACTGAAAAGACACAGAATGGCAAACTGGATAAAAACACATGACCAGTAAATTTCTGCCTCCAGGAAATTCATCTCACCACAGAGAACATCAAAGTTAGAAGATGGAAAACAAAAGTTTCAGGTGAATTGATCATAAAAGAAATCAGCTGTCATGATCTTAATGCCAGACAAAACAATTTAAGCTATGAAAAATTTTAAAAGGACACTACATAATGATAAAACGTTCAATCCATCAGCAAGAAATATCCATCCCAAACATATGTATACCAAACACAGGAGGGCAAGCTTTGACAAAGCAGCTACTAAGTAAACTAAAAAAAGATACTGACTCTAACACTATCATAGATGGGGACTCTAATACCCTACTAACTACCTTAGATAGATCATTGAGGAAAAATTTAACAAAGAAATTCAGAACCTCAACATGATGCTTTGCCAAATGGACTTAGTAGATACTCACAGAACCCTCCACCCAATAACCACAGAATATACATTCTACTCATGAGCATATTCCAAGACTGATCACATCCTCAGCCATACATCAAGCATAACCAAATTTCACAAGATTGCAGTACTGCCATACACCTTCTCAGAAAACAGTGGAATTAAAACAATCATCAATACCAACAAATTTCCCCCAAAACCCACAAAGATATTGATACTAAACAGCATAACACTGAATGATTGCTGGGTCAACATAGAAATCAAACAGACTTAAAAGTTTCCTGGAAACAAGTGAAAATGAAGAAACATCTTACCAAAACGTCTGGGATGCCATAAAATCAGAACTAAGAAGGGTATTTATATTTCTATAAACACACATCAAGAAAATAGAACAAGTTGGCAGTCTAACAAATCACATAATGGAGCTGGAAAGGAAAGACCACCAAAACCCTAACTCCAGCAGAAGAATCCAGATAACCGAAGTAAAAACTCAAAAATGGGACAAAGCAGACAGAAATATCTTAGGAAAAAAATCAAGAAAACAAAAAACTGGTGCTTTGAAAGAATAAACAAGATTGACAGATTCCTAGCCAGAATGACCAAGAAAAAGAGAGAAAAAAGCCCAAATAAACACCATCATAAATGCAAAAGATCAAGTCACCACTGACCCCAAAGGAATACAAAAGCTTATCTGGGATTACTATGCACACCTGTGTGGAAACTTGCAAACCTAAATAAAAGGGAGGAATTCCTAACATCACACAACCTCCTGAGGTTGAAACAAGAAGAGATTGAGATTCTATATAGACCAATAACAACCCCGGAACTTAACTCTATCATAAGAAAACTACCTACCCAAAAAGCCTTGGACCAGATGGATTTCCAGCAGAATTACACAAAACATACAAGGAGGAACTGATACCAATCCTACTGAAAGTATTTCAGGCAGTAGAGAAAGACAAAACTCCCCCAAATCATTTTATGAAGTTAACACCACATTGACACCCAAAGTGAGCAAAGATAGAACAAAGAGAGAGAAATTCAGGCCAATATCCCTGATTAATATAGATGCAAAAATTCTCAACAAGATTCTAATAAATTGGATCCAACAACTTATCTAAAAAAATCATCCACCATGACAAAGTAGGCTTCATCCTTAGGATGCAGGGCTGGCTCAATATCCACAAGACCATAAATGACATTAAACAAATCAACAGATTTTAAAAAACAAGAACCACATGATTATATCATTATATGCAGAAAAAGTTTTTGATAAAATCCAACATCCCTTCTTGATAAAAACCCTCAAACACCTGGGCATAGTGGAAACACACCTCAAAATAGTAAGAGTCATCTATGATAACCCCACAACCAACATATTGCTAAGCAGACAGAAATTGGAAGCATTTCTCCTGAAAACCTGAACAAGACAAGACTTCCCACTCTCACCCCTCCTGTTCAACATAGTGTTGGAAGTCCTAGTTAAAGCAATCAGACAAGAGAAGGAAGTCAGGGGTATCCAAACATGAAAAGAAGAAGAAGTCAAGTTATTCTTCTTTACTGATGATATGATTCCACACCTCGAAAATCCAAGAGAATCTGTCCAGAGACCTTCTTGCACGAGATATGATGTTGGCAAAGAATCGGAGTACAAAATAAATGTGAAAAAGATAGTTGCATTCTTATGTACCAAAAACAAACAAACAGAGAACCAAATAAAAAGCACAATCCCATACACACACACACACACACACACACACACACACACACACACACACACACACAAGTGAAATACCTCAGTATCTTCCTAACCAGAGAAGTGAATGGTCTTTACAATGAAAACTACAAAGCACAGATCAAAGAAATCAAAGATGCACAAACAAGTGGAGCAATATTCCATATTCAGGGATTAGAAGAATTAATATTGGTTTTTTTAGAGTGAACTTGAAACAAGTGAGATCATTTATTGAAATTAATACTCAATGAATTTCCCTAAAAGAAACACCATTGAGTAGAGTTGACAGCAGTATTTATAGAAAATCTTGTTTAAATCATGTTTGCAATTTATTTCTTTAAAAAAAAAAGCATCTTGCCTATTTAAGCTTGTCTGGTTTGCATTATGTTCATTACCTGATGCTTCTTTCTGAAAGAATAGACACAGTTCTGAAAATAGCATTGCCTAAAGGGGCAAAATAAATTCTTTCCTGATATTGCAGTTGATTTTTTTTTTTTTTGCTTTCTGGTTTTTGTTTGCCAGTAGATTAAAGGATTTAATTATCCAAGTGCTCTAGAAATGTTCTCTGTGTATTCTTTTGATCATAAACCCCATCATCAGATACTTTTTAAGAAGACACACCACACCCAGTGTAAATTTACATATATATTCATAAATTATGTACAGGTACTGTGGTAATGATAATACATATATTATTAAATGAATTAATATTGTTAAAATGTCCATCCTGCCAAAGGCAATCTACAGATTCAACACTATACCCATTAAATTGCCAACAAAATTCTTCTCAGGCTTGGAAATGATAATACAGAAATTTATTTGGAAACATAAATGACTACAAATAGTCAAAACAATTCTTAGGGAAAGAAGCAAAGTGGGAAAATTTCCAGTCTTTAAATTTTATCATAAGGCTATAATAATGAAAACATCCTGGTATTGGTACAAGAACAGACATATAGACCAATGGAACAAAAATTGAGATTCCAGAAGCAAAACCTCAATTTCTCAACCAAATCAACTTCGAGCCAGGCTCAGTGGTTCAGCCTGTAATCCCGCCCCTTTGGGAGGCTGAGGTGAGTGGATTGCCTGAGCCCGCAGGTTCGAGACCCGCCTGGGCAGCGAGACATCATCTCTACAATAAATCAAAAAATTAGCCAGGCATGGTAGCGGGCGCCTGTAGTTCCAGCTACTTGGAAAGCTGAGGCAGAAGGATCGCCAGAGCCCAGCAGATCGAGGCTCAATGGCTGGGAGCGGCCACTGCACTCCAGTCTGGGTGACAGAGTGAGACTCCAACTCAAAAAAAACCAAAAAACAAATCAACTTCGACAAAACCTTCACCAACAACCACTGGGAGGAAAAGAACCTATTCAGGAAATGATGCTGGGAAAACTGGCTGACAACTTGTAGAAGAATGAAACAGGACCCCTACCTATCATCATATACAAATATTAACTCCAAATGGATCAAGGATCTTAATATGAAACCCCAAACTTTAAGAATCTTAGAAATGTAGGACACACCCTTATAGAAATCAGAATAGGCAACCAATTTCTGATCAAAAACCCAAAAGAACATGCCATAAAAGATAAGATAGACAAATGGGACCTCATCAAACTGAAAAGCATCTGGAAGCAAAAGAAAACCATCAAGAGAGTGGGAAGACAGCCCACGGAATGGGAAAAAATATTCACCAAATGAATTTCTGACAAAGGCCTCCCATCTAGGATCTAAAAGAACCTTAACCTTAAATGTGCTGAAAGGAAAAAGAAAGCACCATTAAAAAGTGGGCAATAGAAATGAATAGATACTTCTCAAATGAAGACATGCAAGTAGCCTGCTGACACATGAAAAAATGCTCACCCTCACTAATTATCAGAGAAATGCAAATCAAAACCACATTGAAATACCATCTAACTCCAGTATGAATGGCCATCATTAATAATACAAAAAAATAGAAGCTAGTGAGGATGTGGAGAAAAGGAACATTTCTACACTATTGGCAGGAATGTAAACTAGTTGAATCTCTATGGAAAATAGTGTGGGTATTTCTAAAAGAATTAGAAATTATCCTTCCATATGATCATGCATCCCTCTTCTGGGAATTGACCTGAAGGAACTTAAGTCACTTTACAAAAACGATACCTGCACATGCATCTTTATTGCAGCACTATCCACAATAGCAAAAACATAGAACCAACTGTGCTGCCCATCGAAACTGGACTGAATTTTAAAAATGTGGTACATATACATGATGGAATACTGTGCAGCTATTAACAAACACAACATTATGGACTTTGCAGCAACTTGGATGGATTTAGAGTCTATCATAGTGAGTGATCTATAACAGAAACAAAGAACTGAGTACCACATGTTCACACTCATGAGCAGGCTGAATATTTACCATAATACAATAAGAAAGGGATTAGTCCTGCCTCAGGAGTTTATAAATATGTGTGGTGGAAGTAGGCATGTCTTGAATTCTGATAGAAAGTGGGAGACTGGGGAGCTAATAGGATCATCTAAGTCAGGCCTGGAGTCCAGCTTTGCTAGGGTGCATAACTCCTAGATACTGCAGGTCAGTCCTCCCTTGATGAACTCTCATACTGCTGCCTCTTCAGTATGTCCACCCTATTTTTCATGGTATGTCACCAGTGTCTGCCATTTCCAGAATCTGTTATCCAATTAGTACTAAAGAGTCAAGCTTTTTACAGTGTCCCCTCCTTTCGTCTTTGAAATAGGAAGAATGGCCGCCACTTGCATCTCGGTGATGCTGGTGTCCCTTTGATCAGTGCTGTTTCACCAGCCCTTCTTCAAGTCAGTTCAGCTTGTGTTTATTTTTTCTTCTCTAGGAAACCCATTCCAGGAACCCAGCTATGAACTTTACCCCAATATCATACAGGATTGCTACTGAATTTGATGTTACACACACAGATTTAGTCCAACAACACTTGTTCTGGGCAAATTTCTCCAAAAGGTTAACCTCACCTAAAATGCTGGTTTCAAGTTTAGGGTTTCAGACCAGCCACGCTTCTACCATCCCTGCTACAATCTCAGGGGTTCTTATCACTCTCTCAGGGTGTGTATTTTTCTAGTTTGACTCCCAGAACTGAGAAAATCATTTTACTTATGATGACAGTGTTATAACAACAAAATAATACAAATCTGAATAAGCAAAAGACAAAGACTCATAGGGCTATATCAGGGCAGATTCCTAATGAAAAGCTCCAATATTCTGCTTATTATGGGGCAAGGGTTCACCCTTCTCCTGGATCCATTAATATTCACCTCTTTGTAATTAAGTCTTGTGCTGGGTCCTCAGGTACACTTGTCCTTTGGCTACAGGGATGAAGTTCTCTTCTAACTATTAGAATTTTAGTTGCTGAATGGTATGTCTGTGCCCGATCTCGTGTCTCATCGATGCATCTGTGGCATTTGTTAGCAACCAACTAATTCCAAACTCCTACTGCTAACAGTTTCCCCACCATGTTTAAACCCTGGGACAATTTACCTGTTGTGCAACTCCTGCAGCTCATCTCAATCATTGCATCTGAATTAGCCATTTCACACCTGCCACATGTCCTGGGACCTGACAGCTCTCCACCTACCAGCTGAGATGTAGGGCTCACTGTCAGTCTGTGCAGATCCATCCAACACCAGTAACCTTCCTCAGGGTTGGCCTCCTATGACATTGCCAGTATCACCTGTTGAGCCACATTTCCTAGAAGCATGTCATGATACACAAGTTCCAGAGGTGGACTGACAGAGTGACTCCTGGAACCAAGGAGGGCAGATGAAGAAAACCAGCAAAAATCAGGTTTGACTAAAGACCTACTTCAGCCTGATCCCTGTGAGGTACTGGTGAGAATATGCAGCACAGAGGTGTCATCATATTGGTCACTCATAAATCTTGGAACAAGTGAGTTCTTGGCTGTTGGCTCCTCTCAGCAAAGGGGCGAAAACAATCACCTTGGCCACATGACTGAACTTCTGAGAGGAAATTTCTAGAAAGGAGGTAATCTTCCAGGTGGGAATGAGAATCCTGGGGTTGAGATCTGAGCAGTGCACCAACAAGATCCACTGCCTTGTGGAAATCCCACTGTGAAAAACAGAAGAATCTTTAGGATGTGGGGAATTAGAGGTGAGCAATGCGGAAGAGGGGATGGGGTGCTGCAGATGGGAGGCAGAAGACTGTACGGGCTCCAAAGCCAAGTCCGTGAGGAAATGAGTGCATTTACGGAAAGGAGGACCCCCAGACCCACCTCAGAAGGAGGTGGCTTCAGGGAGGGCCCCTGTGGGCACAATCAGAGTTCAAGAGTCCAACTCCTGGGCTTCAATCTAGTTCCAGTGTGTCAGGAGCTGGGCAGATTTTTGGCTGTGTATGTCTACCCACATACATACACAGAGAATTAGGCTAATGGATCTTTAGACACAAATCTTCTGGGGGTACAGAAACCCCAGGGATAGGTCAGAAAGTACCTGAGGAAGGTGCCAAGGGTGGTCAGAAACAAGGGACAAAGGAGAGAGGGAGGTTGGGTCCCCAGAGAATGGGAAGTCATAAGAATGAGGAGGGAGAGGAGGGCATCCTGCTATGGCCCAGGCAGAAGAGGAGCTGAAGGCAGGCAGCCTGTCTGGAGAGGAAGGGGGTCTGAGCAGAGGAGGGCTTCTGGAGGCCAGCCTGGGGGACGGGTGAGAATTCAGATTGGGCTTGGTGTGTTGATTACAGGCGGAGTATAGTGTCTTTTAGAGGGAGAACTAATGCTTACCAGAGTCCAGAGTCCAAAGTCCAACCCCAGCAGGGTAAGACTTGGGCGGATTGCTCTGAAAGTGGGCTCTGGGTGGTAGTTGAAACTTGGTGAAGGTGGGTGAGAGGCACTGTAGAAAAGTCAAATCACTACCTCTGTCCTCTAAGACATCCTTCAACTGAGCCTTCTAGTTAACAAGAATTCGAGGAGATTGTAGTTAGGAAATCGACAAGCCAACAACCGAGGCTGTATATAAGCCTGGGAATGGGGGAAAGAGGGGATCACGATCCTAAAAGACCTTGCAGAGTCGAAGCTTTCAGCATCCAAATTACAATGCCGGGTAGGAGGATTGAGGTCCTGTGAGCCGTATGTATCCAAAATGGAGGGGTGGGGCTGGGGATTGAGATCCCAGAAGAACTGGGAGTCCCTGGAGCCCAGAAGTATGGATGATATGGAGAGGGGGAATTGAAGTAACAGACAATATTGTGTGGAGCCCAGAAAAATCTAGAAACTGGAGGGGGCATGGAAACAGGGCAATGGAAAGCCTGGGAGATAGAAGAATGCGTATGGACCCTCCAAGGTTGCTTTCACCCACCAGAGTTTTCTCTGACATTACAGAACTTCCCTTTTCCTCTGTCCAGAGAAGATTTGTCCCTAGATGACTTCCACTTCAATGGGCTGGCTCTGGGCCCTATTTCCTCCTTACCCTTTTCCTCAGAGAGGATATTTCTATGTGTCCTGTGTTTGATTCCTCTCAAATTAAAAAATGCTCCTCTATGAACAAATGGTTTAGACTTAATGCCCCCTGGAGTTTCCCCCAATGAGGCAAGAGGTTCTAATACACCCCCAGGGTAAACTCCAGAATGCCCCCTCCGAAATCTCCCTGTTTCCTGCACCTATGCAGGCTGTTAACCCTCGGACCTTAGACTCCAGGGATTTACTCCCCCATCTAAGGGCTTCTCTCCAGATTAGCAGTCCTCCCTTCCTCCTAGGACAGCCCAGAGACTCACCCCAATGTGACCAGCAAGTCATCAAAGAAACAGCCATGAGACAACATTCCAGCTAAATAAGACTTGGTTTCTACAGTTTCAATCACTTTGTGTTTGTCTGGGAGGAGGAGTTGGCGAAAGGAAACAAACATTGTTATGAAATTTCCCAGATATTGTTGATGGTTTTGCAAGAGACTGTTCAGTCCAGGAAACAACGGGAATCCCTTTTTTTCTTCTGAAGATGGTTATCATGGCATGCATAATTTCATATTAGGAATGCAACCATATTCACTGCTGGTCATTTGCCTCGATGCATCATTGATTAAAAATAACATCATATCTTGTCTTTCATGATTTTCTGATTTCTGAGTTGTTACCACATTGAAAGTATAAGTTAATATTAAGCCTCAATCACTTGTGCTGGTTGTCAACACATCATCTTATGGAATGAATTTGTGACGTTGATTTTTAAATGTGTCTTGTCCAAATATTGGAAGGCAACTGAAGCTGCCTTGTTTAGCAACTTCTTGGTTAGAAATGGAGCTATCTGGTTGAAGATCATCATTGCCAATTCCATTACATGAGAGTAATAGGTAAATCAGGGGTTTCCTCATTTTATTATTGAGAAAAGCAGCCCCTTTATACAATTCTTGTCTATCTTTGGAACAGATACAATATGAAAATCTGTGGTAAGCATAAGGAGTATTGTGCTGTTTTGGCAGCGAATCATGCTTTGACTCTATTCTTGTAGAGCCAGGTTGCTTATAGAAGTGATGTGATTTATATCATCCAGAAGGAAGTTGTCCTGACCAAATAAGATGTGACATTAGTAATGTCAAAAGACCAGGTGTTGACTGATGAAGATGTTGACATCGCAGCTAGTGCCATTTTCAAGTGATTTCCCCACCTTTTAATGCAATCAGAAATCATGTTGTGATGATAGTGCAATTATCAGAGCAGTTGAGAGGTCACGAAACACTCACATAATGCTGGAGGAGCAAAAAGAGGTATGACTCTGGCACAGACATCACCATGGTCAAGAACACAGGACATGAAAAGGAGAGTTTTGTCAAAAGCTTTTGTACATGAAGGTAGAAGACTGGGACATTTCTCTAATGCTGTGTTCCACAGAATAAGGGTCTCTTTGTATATCTAGGGACAACCCTCTCTGCCCTGAGAAAGTTACTTTTTGTGCAACAGGACTTTTACAGGTGTGAGAGCATTGAGATCTTCACCTTGGATGATTATCCTGGATTATCTGGCTATCTTAATGGAATCACAAGTGTGGAAGAAGGCCATGTGAGCCTAAGTCAGAAAAGAAAGAGCTCAAACCTAGGGCCTTCAGCCAAGGAATGTGGTGGCCTCCAGGATCTGGCAGAGGCAAGGGTTGCTGAACCTAGGGTCTCTAATCGCTAATCTTGTTCTAATTACACACATATCAAAAGTAAAGATTTAATTAAGAGCCAGAGATGTGGTTGACATTTAGTAGACAAAGAAATCCAGGTTGCTGCCAGCCCTGTAAGGCCTCACTAGGCACAGGAACCCTGCAACCACCCCTGCTATCCTCCTGGGGCAGACATTTGTGTTATCACCATTTCTCCTTCTTTTTACCCTCAAGGTTGGTGTGCATTCATACAGAGAGTCCTCACACAGGACCCAGAAATAAGAAATAGAATCTAACAACAACAAAAAAATAGAAACTACCACCTTAGTGGGCTTTCTTTTATGTCTGTTGCTTCTGGTCTGTATCTTGAGATACTTGCTTACCAATGGGGTGTTGAATCCAGAACAGGGCAGTGAGGTGTGGCCTGGCACGATGGGCAGACTGGGGTTGAAATATTTTACAGTGTGAGTGGACATTTCGTGTGTTCAGTATGTTTTATATCTAGAGGATCTGCTGGGATCATATGGGAGAGCTTCACTGGCGGCTGGCTCCAGGATGGGCCTGAGGGCTGTAAGTGGAGGTTGCATCTACTTGTTAAGGAAAGGTCAGCTGAATTGGTGGATGAAGCTCAGGAAGTCATTCTTCCAACTTGTGTGGCATAAAAGGTAAGATGTGGACAGGAGAGAAGGATGTGATTTTCAAAGCAACAGATTAGTATCATAACAATGAGAGCAAGAGGAAGGACCAGATGTCCAGGCACTCAAGGAGATGAGAGAAGGCTCAGGGAACAGAGATAACAGAATCCAGTGGGATCTGTGAGGCAAGAGATCCAAGAGAGATTAGAGGATGACTTAGTGCCGTGGACGCTGAACTTGAACTGAGAACACTAGGACATTTGATGGAAGAAGACAGTCTGAGTGAAGGGGGTTCAGAGTAGAAAAGATTCTTGTACTGTGTCCTGGGTAAAGGTGTGGTTTGCTGTGTAGGAATTGGGGCAGGGTCCAAAGTCCACTGGAAGTGGTTTCCATGGTGAGTGCTGAGATTTACAATGTCTACCTCTGACCAGGCTGAGAAGAGCACAGCTTGATTTTAATGCATGCTAGAGGCATGACTTTTACAGGATCCTTTGGAAGAGCTGTAGAAAATAACAAATGGAGGTACAGCTACTCGGGAACTAGAGGCAAGAAGATGCCTGTAGCCCAGCAGTTCAAGTTCGCAATGAACCATGATAATGCCATTGTGTTTCATCCTGGACAAAAAAGCAAGATCCCAATTCTAACAAAAATAAAAACAGAGAAGTTCTTTCTTACTAGGAGTGTAAAGATTTTATCCTACATAGGTCTTCTATTTTAGCATTTTTAAATAATCTCAAACTTACAAAATGCTTTCTAGTGTAAAATACTCTTTTCCTGAAGGTTTAAGGGTAATTTGTCAACCTGAACGCCCCCCTCAATACTTTAATGTACATTTCCAAATAGTTGTTTTCCTACAATACTGCCACATAGTCATAAAAATGGCAATAAATTACCACCATCCAATCTTCAGATCCTATTTAAATTTGGTCAAATGTCCAAATAAAACCTTTTGTATAAAGAGAATCTAATTCAGAATCATGTTTTGCCATCAGTAGTCATATTTATTTAGACTCCTTTTGTCTAGAAGTGTCTTTCCCTGAATTTGTTGACCTTGAAACTTTCAAAACTTACAGAGCAGTTATTTCACAGAATGTCCATCTAAAAGAAAATGGTGGCATAACACCCCCAGGTGAATGTCAGCTTGCACATGAACTGTTAGAGACCAAAATATATTGGACCCCAAATCCTGGTTTAAATAAGCTCTGCAGATATCAGAATTTAACACAAATTCCTAACATTTTACTTCATCAATTTAGCCCTCCCAGAGCTGGCCTATCAGATATCTTTCTGTAAAAATATTTAACCCCTGGGGGAGGCTGTTGATGCCCAACCACAGGCCCTTCCTTGACTGTTCATACCCTAAATATGCCTTCTTACAAGATTTAGCTCTCAGCTGAGTCAGATCCACTTGTCCCAGGGAGTCTCCTTCCATCCACGTTCTGAGAACCGGCAACAGCCAGGGTCTGACCGCCCCAGGGATCTGCAAGCCCCAAAGTGAGAAAACTTCTGTGCTGTGATGTATGATCCAGAGTGCCCTGTGGCATCAGGCTGAAGCAGGTCTCCAGACAAACCTAACCTTTACTAGGTTCCTTGAGCTGTCCTATCTCTGCCCCCAGTGGCACTCTCTCAGTTCACCTCTTTTTTTTTTTTTTTTTTGAGTTGGAGTCTCACTCTGTCACCCAGACTGGAGTGCAGTGGCATGCTTACAGCCACCCCAGTGTCAGCCTGCCATGCTCTGGCAATCCTTCTGCCTGAACTTTCCAAGTAGCTGGAACTATAGGCATATGCTACCATGCCCAGCTAATTTTTGATTTATCGTAGAAATGAGGTCTTGCCAAGCTGTCCGTACTGGTCTTGAACCCGCAGTTTCAGGCAATCCACTTTCCTCATACTCTCAAAGTGCTAGGATTACAGGCTGAGCCACCAAGCCCGGCCAGTTCACCTCTTTTTGTAAATTTTGTTTTATTACAGAAATGTGGGGTCCAAGTCAGGATTAACTATGTAAGGAGGATGCATGAAGGTGAAGCTTGGACTTGTAACTTGTCCTCACTCCCCCTTGTAAAGAACTAGGCAACCTTGTTGCTGTGTGCCTCTCATCTTCCTCCCTCCCTCTCTCTCTCCTAGTACTGCCCAGTGATTGCCGATCCCTCCCCTGTGCCTACATGACTAATGTTTAAGTTCAGCTTATGAGTGAGAATATGCAGCATTCAGTTCTTTCCTTCTGTGATGAATAACTTAGTATGATGATCTCCAACTCCATCCAGTTTGCTGTGAATCCCATGATTTTGAACTTCTTTATGACTGTACAATACTCCATCATGTATATATACAACATTTTCCTTATCCCGTCCACTTTCAATATCTATATGATGTATGTCTTCTTTCCCAAGCTGCATGTAAGGTTTCAAGAGCAGAAAGTGATTTTACTTGTTGTCTAGGGCTTGGACAGTGGTGGGTTCATAGTAAATACTTCACTAAACGAACTGGGTAAAACTCAGGGAGGAGATAACATTAGACTTGGGTGAGGAATGTACAGGGCTGTGGGGAGACCTATATGAAGAGGGTTCAACCTGATGTAACCTCAGGTGCCAAGAGCCTGAGGCCGGTGTGAGCTTGGCATGTTCAAGGAGTACTGAGGCGGATGCCATTGTGAGTTGATCCAAGGAAGCTGGGGAAGAGCAAGAGAATATGAAGATAAGGTCTAGACCAGGATGAAGCACTTTAGGGTTTTGGATTTGATATTAAGTATGACAGGCAAAGCTATAATGTTTAACGACTCTTTCCTTATCAGTGGAAGCTGAGTGTGTTCATCACTAACCTAATTGAGACAACCTCCATGAGATTTGAAGTACCAGTAAAGGATCTCTTTATCTACTCTCTTCCTCTTTGAAGAGAGGCTCAGTAGCCAAAAGTGAAGTGTCAGACCTGAAATGAGGGACAAGATACCTATGTAGAGACAGTATTCTAGTCTGAATGTGTCAGAGTTCCAAACCGGAGAAGAGTCCCCAGGAAAGTGCTCCCTCAGGTGTGGCATCTGAGCCTGACCCAGGTGATGAGTTCATCCACACAGTGGCAGTCCAGTGCCTGGACTCGGAGCCAGGCAAGGACAAAAGGGCTTCCCTGCATGACATTTCTGACTACAAAACCTTCCCAGGCTGTGGAAGACATGATGCACTGGCCTCATAAAACCTGGGTGACAGAGCACCAAGAGGTGTCCTCCTGGATGGGTCACTTGGGTGCCAAGAATGTTCTTATGGTTTCATCATTCTGGCTTCTATCTCTTGAGTCTAAGGGCCATAAATTCTTCCTTTAGTGAACACAAGATGACATAATGGCTGTTACCTCAAAGCGTTTTCAGCCTCTTCAAGGCAGGATTCCATTTTCTTTGGTATCATCTCCAAGATGGACTCTTAGTTGCATCTTTCAGAGGCCCTTCTGATGCTGGGGTAGACTGCACTGCTGGCAGAAGCACGTGTGGTTGAACCAACAATCCCACTGTAATGTTTCCACTATGCCTCCCTATGTGGTCAAGTGTGTTCCTTGATCCAAGGTGATGTTGGTCAGGATTCTACAGCAGTAGATCAAATACTCAATGAGCCAAGTGTGAGGTACAGGTTGAGGGAAAGCAGACAGGAGGGACAAATCCACACCAGGAATCATCTCAGT
The DNA here is from genome assembly GCF_000164805.1 of Carlito syrichta. Taxonomy (NCBI): domain Eukaryota; kingdom Metazoa; phylum Chordata; class Mammalia; order Primates; family Tarsiidae; genus Carlito; species Carlito syrichta. The sequence continues at coordinate 28,232 of NW_007053903.1, forward strand.
CCCATGCGGGATGAAACAATGTCCTCCACAGAGTGAAGGAGATCCAATAAGACCAACTTGGTATCATGCGTCTGGTTGGCCTGCTTAATGCGTGGCACAATTATTACATGCTCAGTTTGGTTCTGTGTTGTCAAAAAGGTGAATATTCAGTAGGGACAGCAGATCTAATAAGAGATAGCCCATTCTGAAACACCCATACATGGCTTTCATCTGTGCCACGTTCATGAGTTCATTGTGCAAGAACTGTTGTGGTTGAGCACATGTTTTCCCTTTCCCTTACAAGAATCTATTTCAGAAGGCTACATATGAGTGGAACTGTACTATAGCCATTATTCTATTTTGACCACCATGTACATACTGAAATAACCAAACTGTGAGCCAATCTCAGGGTTTTTCCGTCTTGGTTGACTGGTCATAGGAAACTCCCATGAGAAGGGTTGGGTCATCTCTCCCTGCCAGGTCCATTTATGATGAATTCCCACTGGACTTCTTGAAGTAATGATTTCATGAGTCTGATAGAAAGTAGATTGTGGCGAGAAATTCTAGCTACCAGTTCTCATTTTTTCCCATGCTCCAATTTCAGACTCTATTTGACTCAAGGCCTGACCCATGTAAGGAACATTTTTACTACTGCTGAGAAGGTGCAACTTTGCTCCAGAATCCTAGGCATCTGCATTTGGGAAGGTCCTACCAGACACCACAAGCATTTTTAAACCTTCTACAATTGTTTAGAAAAAATAAAAGGTGAAATAATGTGTCTTTTTTATAAAAAGATATTTCCAGCCTACCTTAGACTATAACATCCCTAAACCCTTTAGATATTAGGAAAGTCCCTGAATGGTAAGAGATATGGGTAAACCCTGAAGCCATCAAGCACTCACACTTTGCTCTGGATTATTAATGACTAGACCAAGAACTGCCAGCAGTTTTCTTCTAATCAGTAGATGTCTTGTCATCACTGACATCATTGATATCAACAATCATTGTCAATGGATATCCACTTGAGTTCTTTGGAGCTCACTGTGTATTATGGAGGAACTCAGAAAAGTTGTCATTTATCCTTGTCAGACCTGATAATGTGTTACCAATAGAATGAAGCAATGTATTATCTTTATAATAGGTAAAATAGGTTCAAATCCCTCAGAAGTGCACTCAGGTAGATAGAGGATAGAGTTAGATAGATTTATAGATAGATGATAGATAGATAGATAGATAGATAGATAGATAGATATAGATAGATAGATAGAAAGTAAGAGAAAGAGAGATAATGATTGAACACTGCTGTTGTTTCCATGCTAATGCAAATTACTAATAATCTATCTTTCTGATAATTTTTGAAAATGCATTTTTCCAGACTGATACAATATTCCTTTTACCTTAACCAGTTTTACGAAGTGACATAGATAGGAGAAAACATTTGCCACAAAACTGCAGTGGATTAAATGTGACAAAGTATTCAGTAGACTGGTGTCATCTGCCATTATCTATGTAGGTTTTAAACATGCCACACTACTGAAATAAATGGAGATAGGAGAGGACCAACACTCCTGTTTGAGGTCATGTTAATCTTTACATTACATACATACAGAAGATGACTTGTTTGAGGTCATGTTAATCTTTACATTATATACATACAGAAGATGACTTGCTTTGGAATGTGATATCGTTTTCATTTATTATATTGCCTTCAGTGAGTATTGATGTAGACATCCATTTCCATTTGTTTTTTCCAATAATCAAAAGTTCTTTCCTCTTAAGTCAAGGAACCTACTCCCAAGGTCTCAGTACAAGTATCCTGATTGTACCTGAGAATGTGAGTGTACAACCATAAAAAAGAAAGGTTCATGACCTCAAGGTGACAGAGATGTCATTGATGAGTTCATCAATATGCTCACCCCTCTCCCTTAAGCCATTATTCCAAAGGGGGTCATGGTGGTGTTTCCACTCTTTGGGCATCATCGCAACTAGTGTTCCATGTCTAAAGCTCTAAAACGATTAGAGTTTTCATCTTTGTTTAGTGACCTAAGAAAATGGCTGTAGGTTCCATGGAGGATGAACTGGAAAACCCTGATAGGATACACTAGACATGGTATCTCAAAGACTCTCCTCATGGGGCCCTAGTCCCTTTACCCAAACAAAAATAAAATAGTGTAAGGACTACTCAGATCTCAGCTTGGCAAAGAATCGTGACTTTCTATTGGGGCAGTTGACATCATCCTTCTGCTCCTCTTAATTGTGTCTGTTAATGTCCATGAAATGACACACTAGTTGGCTCTTCATATCTCCTGTCCCCATTGGAGATAACACCTAGATATTGCAGGTCAGTCCTCCCTTGCTGGACTCTCATACTGCTGCCTAATCTGTGTGTCCACCCTGTTTTTCATGGCATAACTCCAGAGTTTGCCATTCCCAGAACCTCGCATTCAGTTGGTACTAAGAAGCCAAGCTTTTTTATAGTGACCCCTTTTTTTTTGTTTCTGACCTGAAAATAATGGTTACCACAGGCATCTCAGTGATGTTAGTGGCCCTTTTATCAGTGCTCTTATCACTAGGCCTCTTCCAAGTGTAGTGGGCTAGTGTTTATTTTTTCTTCTCTAGGAGACCTACTTCAGGATACCCACCTCTGAACTTTTTGATTCTTTACCTTATTATCATACAGAAGTGATACTCAATTCTGATGCTACTCACCCAGATTTAGTCCACACATCAATGACTCTGGGCAAATTTCTCTACAAGGCTAACCTCACCTCAAATGCTAGTTCCAACTTTAGTGTTTTGGGCCACCCACACTTCTGTCCTCCTTGCTACAATCTCAGGGGTTCCTATCACTCTCTCAGGGTGAGTATTTTTCTAGTTGGACTCCAAGAACACAGAAAATCACTCGACTTATGATGATAGTGTCATAACAGCAAAAGGATGAAAATTAGAACAAGCAAAGAGAGAGATTCATAGGGCAAGATCAGGGCAGGTTCCCAAATGGGAGCTCCAATAACCTGCTTACGGTGGGCTAAGAATGTAGTCCTCTTCTCCTCCATTAATGTTTTACCTCTTTGTAATTAAGTCATGTGCTGGGTCCTCAAGTGTATCTGTCCTTTGACCACAGGAGATGACGATCCCTTCTAACTCTCACAATTTCAAATGCTGAGTGACATGTCTGAGCCTGTTCCTTTGCCTCTTCAATGCATCTATGGCATTTGTTAGCCGTCAACCAATTCCACACTCCTACTGGTATCATTTTCCCCACCATGTTTAAACCCAGTATACCTACTGTGCATCTCCTATAGCTCAACTTAGTCATTGCAGCAGAAATAGCCATTCTACACCTGTCACATGCCCTGGGACTTGTCAACCCTCCAGTTACCAGCTTAGTTCAGGTGCTCATACCAACTTGTGCAGATCCATCCAACACCAGACTATTTCCTTGGGGTTGGCTTCCTAGGCCACTGCCAGTGTCAGTTGTTGAGTCACATTTCCTAGAAGCAGATCATGACGCATGGGTTTCAGGGATGGACTGAGGGAGTCATGGAACCAAGGATGTGCAGATTAAGGAAACCAGCAAAGACCAGGCTTGGCTAAAGATCTGCTTCAGCCTGATTCCTGGGAGGCTCTTGAGCACACATGAAACACAGAGGTGGCTTCACATCAGTCACCCATAAATCTTTGAACCAGTGACTTCTTGGCTGCTGCTGGTTGCTCTCAGACAGAAGAAGAAAACAACAACATGGACCAGGTGACTGGAATTTTCCTGACAGCAAAATCTCTGGAGGAAGGATAATCTTGAATGAGCATCCTGAGAAGGAGATCTAAGCAGTGCACCTATAGGAGCCACTTGTTGTTGGAAATCCCTCTAGAGAAATATAGAAGTGTTTGGATGTAGGAAATCAGAGGTGGGTTTGAGGAAGGGAGGATGTGGTGGTTGGCAGAGGGGAGACAGGATATTGTAAGGACTCCAAAACAAAGTTCTTGTGAAAACAAGTGCAATCAGAGAAAGGAGGATTTCCAGACCTACCTCAGAAGGAGGTGGCTTCAGGTAGGGGCCCTTTGGGCACATTCAGAGTCCAAGATTCCAACTCCTGGGCTTCAATCTAATTCCACTGTGTCTGGGTTTGGAAAGATTTTTGCCAGTATGTGTGTCTATGCATGTGTCCGTTCAGGGAATTAGGCTGAGTGATGTCTGGACAAAAGTATTCTGGGTAGCAGGAGGCTAAGGGTTAGGTGAAAAGTTAGTGAGAAAGTTTCCAGGGTGGTCAGGCACAAGGGACAAAGGGGAGAAGGAAGTTAGATCCCCAGAGAATGAGAAACAATGAGAATGAGAAGGGAGAGGAGGACTTTCTAATACTGCCAGGCATAAGTGGAGGTGAAGGCAGGAAGCCTGCTGGAGAGCAAGGGAGTCTGAGTAGAGGACGGTTTTTGGACACCAGCCTGGGGGAAGGGTAATAATGCAGGCCCAAACTTTACCTGTATAATGACCACTTGTATACCTAATCCTGAATTGTACCCCACATCTTTTTTTGTTGTTTTTTGTTTTTGTTTGTTTTTTCAGTTGGAGTCTCACTCTGTCACCCAGACTAGAGTGCAAGTGGCCGCTCCTGGCCACCGCATCCTCGCCTGCTGGGTTCCAGTGATCCTTCCGCCTCAGCCTTCTGAGTAGCCGGAATTACAAGCATGCGCTACCACGCCCGGCTGAGTTTTTGATTTATTGTAGGATGAGGTCTCACTGCCCAGGTGGGTCTCGAACCTGCGGGCTCATGCAATCCACTCACCTCAGCCTCCCAAAGCTGGGGATTACAGGTTGAGCCACCGAGCCCGGCTCCACATCTTTAAAATAACAATAAAAGCCAGGTTCGGTGGCTCAGCATGTAATCCCACACCTTTGAGAGGCTGAGGTGAGTGGATTGCCTGAGCCTGCGGGTTCGAAACCCGTCTGAGCAACTTGGCGAGACCTCATCTCTACAATAAATCAAAAATCAGCTGGGTGTGGTAGCACGTGCCTGTAATTCCGGCTACTCAGAAGGCTGAGGC
>NW_007053903.1:33750-59948 GCF_000164805.1 Carlito syrichta
AAGTAGGATTTTTGCAAAGAAGAAATGCAAGTCAATAAGACAATAAGTACATGAAAGGATACTCAACTTTTGGTAAAGAATGTCCGGAGAAATGGAATGAATGTGAGATATACGTATATATTATATACACCTATGGTATGTATATATTTTACATATATATATGCTGTAAATATATGATCTCAAGCAATTATGAAGGCTGAGAAGTCCCATGATCTGTTATTTGAAATCTAGAGGACCAAGAAAACCACTTGTATAATTCAGTCCAAGTTTGAAGATCTGAGGACCAGGAGGGACAATGTCCCACATCTGAGGTAAGGAGCATATGAAATCCCCAGCTAAAACAGAAGTAAACTTGCCTTTTATTCTCTTTCTCATCCTATCCAGTACCTTAATAGATTGGGAGATTCCTACCCACATTTGGAGACATTTTCTTTACTCAGTCTATAGATTCAAAAGCTAATTTCTCCAGAAACACCCTCACAAACATATTCAGAAACAATGATTTACCAACTACCTGGCATCTTTTAGCCCAGCCAAGATGACTTAAAATAAGCCATCAAACATTGTTAAGCCGGCTCAGCCTATAATCCCGCGCTTTGGGAGGCTGAGGTGAGTGAACTGCCTGAGCCTGCGGGTTCAAGACACACCTGGGCAATTTGGTGAGACCTCATCTCTACAATAAATCAAAAAATTAGCTGGGCATGGTAGCGTATGCCTATAGTTCTAGCTACTTGGAAGGCTGAGGTGGAATGATCTCCGGAGCCCAACTGGTTAAGGCTGCTGTGGCCGAGAGCATGCCGTTGCACTTCAGTCTGGGCAACAGAGTGAGACTCCAACTCAAAAAAAAAAACATCGTTAGTCATTAGGAAAATGCAAATTAAGCCTGCAATGAGATACTATTATATAGCCACTAGAATGGTTATACTCCCAAAATATGAAAAATAGGTATTGATGAGAATTTCAGGAAATTATAATCCTTGTGCATTGCTACTGTTAATTTAACATTTTGTAAAACAGTGTTGTGGTTCCTCAGAAGGTTCCTACATAGATCCTAGCTATTACTCTCCCAGGACCATATCCATGAGAATTGAAAACAAAAACTTATATGTAAAGGTTCCTAGCAGAATTTGCTACTCATAATAATCATATAATGGAAATAGTCAAAGATCTACAAGGTATTGACTGGATAAACATATTATACTTATTATATATAATAAATGGAATGTTCTTAGACATAAAAAGTGGTGAAGTACTGAAGCAGGCTACCTTAGAAATGAACCGTGATAACATTTTGCTTTGTGAAGGTAGGCGTATAGAAAAGGCCTGATATCAGAAGATTTTCTTTATATTAAATACTCCAAATAGGCAAATCCATAGAGAAAGTAGATGGGTGAATGTTAGGGACTGGAGAGGGGTAAGACAGGAGTGACTGCTGGATTGGTACAGGGTTTCTTTTTGAGTTGAATAAAGTGTTCTGGAATTAGTGGTGTTGCTTATACACCGTTAGTGTCCTTGAATTATATATTATATTATTTGAAAGTGCAAATATTATGGCATGTGGATACCATTTTGATGAAAATATGGTGTTCAGTATGGTTGTAGACAGTCCTGGATGGGGTTAGGTGGGTAAGGGGAGGACAGAAGGACCTGGTAGGAGGAAGCTCAGGAGGCCCTAAAACAAGCTGTGGAGATGGATGGACAGGGCTGGAGTGAGAGGGCTGCATCAAAGACCTGGCTCAGCATGTTGGCCTGGGGGCAAGAGGATGGAAATCAGACTAGGATGGATTTGGGGGAAGTTGCCATGTGTGTTTCTGCTACAGCTTGATTGTGCTTGTGGGAGGGGAGTGGAGGCCCATCTCATGTGTGCAAACAAGGGGGCGGGTTAACGTCAGGTGTTTCTTTTTGGCCCTAGGGGAGCAGGACCAGAAAGTCAGTGAGGTGGCTTGTCACCCTCAGCACAGGCTATGTGTCTGGGTGGAGTGGGCTTCTGCTGACCCTCCATGCCAGGCACTAGAACTTACTGGTTTCTGAAATCAGCCACCACCCCAATCTGAGCACAAACAGACACCTCTACCAAGACTGCATCAGATACTTTGTTTTTATTAGGACCAAGGTTTCTGTGTTGGTTTCATTGGCTCTAAAGTCAAGGGATTCGTTGTCTGAGTCCCCATGAGGAAAAACACAGAAGACTGAATAACTGTGTTTTTGTGAGTCATAGATCAGAGACTTGATGGCCAAGCTTCTATGGTCTCTGTTTCCTCACCAAGTGACCACTTCTCTGAACTTCCATTTATTCATGGGGAACTAGAAATGATTATAATTCCTCTCATTCAGAGTTGTGGTAAGATTAAAAAATAACTCATTGGAATTGGTTGGCACAGTACTGGCGTGGAAACCAGGCTCAAAAAATGACAGCCAGAAAGCAAGGTGACTCTGAGGCTAGGGGCCAGGTTCTGGTACTCTCTGTCCTAGAGCTATGCTTTCATTTATTCCACAAATATTCACTGAGCACTTGTTATGTGCTAAGTGTTGTTGAAATGTTGGGTATACTGAAGAAAGAAAATAAGGAAAGCAATAAAGATAATCATCACAGAAGCTCACTCCTCCCAGGCATGTACATCACCCGGCTTGGGCAGGGGGTTTCCAATGTCTTCGTGTATTCAACCCCCTGGTGGCAGCATCTCACAGATCAATGAAATGAAGTTCCCCCAAACATGAGGCCTCCTCAGGATTAGCCAGTAGGGGTGGGGCTCAAACCGAGTTCTCTTACTCTGCACCTCCTGTTCTCCCCAAGCCAGAACCGGGCATTGCAAACCAAACAGACTCACGTCTGCAGAGCCAACTCCTGCCCTCCTCATCTGCCACCCCCTCCTCGAGGGACCACTCCCACATTCTGCATCTCAGAGTCTCCACCTCAGTCTCAACCTCTCTCTTTCTCTCAAATGTCTAGAGCTGTGCTGTCTACAACAGTAGCCACTCACCTCATGTTACCTTAGAGCACTTGAAATGTGGCTGCTCTGAATTCAGAGATGCTGCAAGAGTAAAATACACACAAGATTTCAAAGCCCTATTGTGAATAAAAGAATATAAAACAATTCATTACTTTTTTGATTATGTGTTTAATTGAAAATGTCCCGAATACATTGGAGTCTATAAAATCTGTTATTGATGCTAATTTCCTATGCTTCTTTTTCCATTTTCAACAAGTCTATTAGAAATTTTAAAAATGCATTTGGGGTTTGATTGAATTTCTGTTGGACACACACCAACATCACTGCTGTGATGCCCTGCCCCACAGATGGCACCAACATAAGCCAGTGCAGCTCTTCCAGCTAAGGAATAGATGGAATGAGAAGGGTGGGAGCAGTATGTGAGTCCTTGTTGTTTGCAACAGGGGACTTCTATAAAGGGAAAAACTCCACATCTTGGTGAGCAAGAGAGAGGCAATGTGGCAGGCTGAATAATGACTTCCAAAGACACCCAAGTTGTAATTCCAGGAGTCTGTGGATGTTCTCTTTCATGGCAAAAGGGACTGTGCAGATGGTTCTTGAGATGAGGAGATTATTTTGGATTATCTGGGTGGTCTTCAATATTCTTATAAGGTCCTAAGTGTTCTTTTTTTTTCCACAGGGTGATTGACATTGTTTTTATTTTATTTTATTCATTTTAAATATTTTATATATTTTTTAATTTTTAAAAATTTATTTTAAAATTGTGGGGTACAGTTAAGGTTTAGGTATACAAATATCTATTGTGAAAGTACCCTTGTTGATGAGGTGTGGCCCCCCCTTCCCCAGGCAGTTATCAACTACTGTTAACCCTAACTCCGTGCCCCCTGCCTCAGAGTCTCCCACCACTGACAATCCTTTTCTTACAGTATTACAGGAGTTGTTCAAGGTCCACTAATGAGTAACACTCAGATCTTTGTTTCTGTGAAAGATCGCTCAGTATCATAACTCTAATTCCATCCAGGGGGCTGCAAAATTCATGATTTTGTTCTTCTTTATGGCTGTGCAATATTCCATCATGTATACCACATTTTAAAAAATCCAGTCCTATTTTGATGGGCAGCAAGGTTGGTTCCATGATCTTGCTATTGTGAACAATGCTGTGATAAACATATGTGTGCAGGTATCTTTTTTGGAGAGTGATTTGAGGTCTTCTGGGTATATTCCCAGTAGGGAGACCGCAGGGTAATATGGAAGGTTGATTTTAGAGCTTTTAGATATCATCACACTGATTTCCACAGAGGCTGTACTAGTTTGTACTCCTACCAACAGTTCAGAAGTGTTCCATTTTACTACACCCTCTCCAGCATCTCTTATTTTTTGAGTTATTGATGATGGCCATTCTGACTGAAGTTAGGTGGTATCTCAGTGTAGTTTTAATTTGCATCTCCTTGATGACTAGTGAGACTGAACATTTTTCTTGTATCTGTTGGCCTCTCATATGTCTTCTTTTGAGAAGTGTCTATTCATATCTATAAATTACTTTGTAATGGGGCTGTTTGGTTTTTTCTTTTCAGCACGTTTAAGGTCCTTGTAGATCCTTGATGTTAGGCCTTTGACAGACATGGAGTTGGCAAATATTTTTTCCCAGTCTGTGGACTGTCTCCCTGCTTTCTTCACAGTTTCTTTGGCTTTGTAGAAGCTTGTCAGTTTAATGAGGTCCCATTTGTCTATATTATCTCTTATGACCTGTGCATTTTGGATTCTGCTGAGGAATTGATTGCCAGTTTCACTTCCATAAGGGTGTGACCTGCATTTTCTAAGGTTCTTATGGTTTGAGGTTTTACATTTAGGTCTCTGATCCATTTAGAATCAATTTTTGTGTGTAGATAGGGGATAGATAGGGCTCCTGTTTGATTCTTCTGCATGTGGTCAGCCAGTTTCTCAGCACGACTTACTGAACAGGTTCTCGTCTCCCCAGTGGTAAGTGGTGGAGGCTTTGTCGAAGATGAGTTGGTTGAGAAATTGAGGTTTTGCTTCTGGAATCTCAATTATATTCCATTGGTCTATATGCTTGTTCTTGTACCAATACCAGGCTGTTTTGATTATTGTAGCTTTATAATAAAGTTTAACATCTGGGAATGTGATACCTCCTGCTTTGTTTTTTTTGCTGAGGATTGTTCTGGCTATTCTTGGTCATTTATGTTTCTATATGAATTCCTGTATTGTTTTTTCTAGATCTGGGAAGAATTTTTGATGGGTATTACATTAAATCTGTAGATTGTCTTAGGTGGGATGGACATCTTAACAATGTTGATTCTTCCAATCCATGAGCAGGGAACATTTTTCCACTTGTTTGTTCATCTTTGATTTCTTTGAGCAGTGTTTGGTAGTTTTCATTGTAAAGGTCTTTCAGGTCTCTGGTTAGAAAGATGCCAAGGTATTTCACTTTTTTTTTTTTTGGTGACTATTGTGAATGGGATTGTGCTTTTTATTTGGGTTTCTGTTGGTTTATTATTGGTATATAGAAATGTGATTGATTTTGCACGTTTATTTTATACCCCAAGACTTTGTCAAAGCCCTTTATCAGTGCAAGGAGGTTTTTGACAGATTATCTTGGGTTTTTAAGGTATACAATCATGTTGTCTGCAAAGAGAGATAACTTGACTTCCTCTCTTCCTATTTGGATACCCCAGATCGTCTTCTCTTCTCTGATTGCTCTAGCTAGGACTTCAAAAACAATATTAAACAGGAGGGGTGAGAGTGGGCATCCTTGTCTTCTTCCAGTTTTTAGGGGAAATAGTTCCAATTTTTGTCTGCTTAGGAGTATGCTGGCTGTGAGTTTCTTGGAGATGGCTTTTACTATTTTGAGGTATGTTCCACCTATGTCTAGGTATTCGAGAGTTTTTATCAAGCAGGGGTGCTGGATTTTATCAAAAGCTTTTTCTGTGTCTAATGATATAATCATGTGGTTTTTGTTTTGACGTCTGTTGATGTCTTTAATTATGTTTATGGTCTTAAGAATGTTGGACTAGCCTTGCATCCTGGGGATGAAGCTTACTTGGTTGTGATGGATGTTTTTTGATATGTGTTGTTGAAGTCGGTTTGTTAGGATCTTGTTGAGAATTTTAGCATCTATGTTCATCAAAGATATTGACCTGTAGTTGACTTTCTTTGTTGGATCTTTACCTGGCTTGGGTATCAATGTAATGTCAGCTTCATAAAATGATTTGGAGAGAGTTCCATCTTTCTCAATTGCTTGGAATACTTTCAGTAGGATTGGTATCAGGTCCTCCTTGGACGTCTTGTAGAATTCTGCTGGAAAGTTATCTCGTCCAGGGTTTTTTTTGTTGTTGTTGGTAATTTTCTTATGACATAGTCAATTTCCTTGATTGTTATGGTCTATTTAGAGTCTCGATTTCTTTTTGTTTCAACCTAGGGAAGTTGTCTAATGTCAGAAAGTCCTCCATTTTCTTAAGGTTTTCAAGTTTGCTTCCATACAAGTGTACATAGTAGTTTCTGATGATCTTTGTATTTCTTCAGTGTCAGTTGTGACTTCTTCTTTTGTGTTTCTGGTTGTGTTTATTTGGGATTTTTCTCTCTCTTTCTTGGTTAGTCTAGTTAGGGGATCATCAATCTTGTTTATCCTTTCTAGGAACCAAGTTTTTGTTTCCTTGATTTTTTTATATTATCTTTTTGTCTTCTATGTCCCGGATTTGGGCTTTTATTTTGGCAATTGACATTCTTCTGCTGAAGTTAGGGATTTGATGGTCTTGCTTTTCCAGCTTTCTTAGGTGACTTGGTAGTCTGTTAATTTGTGATCCTTCCATTTTCTTCATGTGCATTTGTAGAGATATGAATTCCCCTCTTACTACTGCTTTCATGGCATTCCAGAGATTTTGGTAAGATATTTCTTCTTTTTCATTTGTTTCCCCTAAGTGTTCTTATAAGAGAGACACAGAAGGAGATTTGACCACAGAGGAAGAGATGAGGATGAGACACAGAAACAAGATGGCAGAGTGATGTGAAAAAGGGGCATGACAAGGAATGCAGGGGCCACTAGAAAGTAGAAAAGCAAGGCAGACTCTAACTGGAAGGCTCTAGAATGAATACTGCCCTGCCAACACCTTAATGCTACACCCCTGTCTTGAAAACCAAAAGAAAATCAGTTTGTGCTGTTTTATGCTGTCAAGTGGGTGGTACCTTGTTACAGTAGCTTTAAGAACTTGCTAAGGCAGACAAAGACATGGAGATAACAGCAATTTTTATAAAAAGATAATGTGGGACAAATGAAGACACACAATTGGTGTGACTGTACATTTGTACAAGTGCTCTGCAGAACTTTCTGGATGTATGTGTTATACTGACCGTACAGAGCCCTAGGATCCAGCAGTTCCCTCCTGTGAAGACTTGAAAGTCTGTGTCCATAAAAGACATATATTAGCAACTCACAGGGACTCGATATTAATAGTGCCACATAGGAAGTTGCCAAAATGCACATGAAAAGTAGAATGGTTTATGTTTATAAAATATAGCTGAAGCCAGGCTCGGTGGCTCAACCTGTAAACCTACACCTTTGGGAGGCTGAGGTGAGTGGATTGCCTGAGTCCGTGGGTTCGAGACCTGCCTGGGCAGTGAGATCTCATCTCTACAATAAATCAAAAAATCAGCCAGACGTGGTAGCGTGCACCTGAAGTTCCAGCTACTTGGAAGGCTGAGGCGGAAGGATTGCAGAAGCCCAGCAAGTCGAGGCTGCGGTGGCTGGGAGCAACCACTGCACTCCAGTCTGGGCGACAGAGTGAGACTCCAACAAAAAAAAAAAAAAAAAAAAAAAAAAAAAAAATATATATATATATAGCTGAAAATTATTTGCCATTGTCTCCATTGAAAGGTGAGACCTGTGGGCCATAATGGTAAGTATAGGTGGGTGTGTGACTTTTAAAATAATAAGTGTGGGGAAGTGTGACATTTAAGGCTGGGTCATAAAAAGCGGGAGCTATTGTGTAAGAAATCTGACTGTTGGATGTGAGGGAGATCTGGCTGTGAAATCTGTTATCCCATTGATTGCTACGGTTTATCCAACTGATCTGGTTTATTAGGTGAATGTTCCCTGCTTCCCTCACTGCTCTATGTGCATCCTTCCCAAAGTTGCTCACTCGGTTAGAGAGGCTGAGCATCCCCACTGAAGGAGGACTGTTCTTCGGTCTTGGATAACTGAGTAGTTGTGCTCTCCTGCTAGAACCTTCAAACAAGCTATCGCAGGATATCCACCTGCTCCAAGAACACCATGCTGGAGAGGTCATGGGTAGGGTTCAGGTCGACAGTCCCAGCTGTGCTCAGCCTTCTCACCAGACCTGAGAATAAAGATTTTTCTTCAACATGCCTTCTTCAACCTTGCTGTTGCAGCCCTGAGTTCTCAGTCACCCTGAGCTGTTCACCTCACGCCATCTGAGGCTCCAACATCAAGGAGCAGAGACAAGTCTCCTCTGTTGGGTCTTCTCAGAATTTATGACCCTAAGAATCATGGGCTTCTCACACACCTCAGTCTGGGGGTGAGGATGCTGTTACATAGCAATAGGTAACTAGAAAAAGAAAAACAACTAAGAAATAAGCTCTGAATATTCATGGAATAATTTATACATATATTCACATGTATATACAGTGTTGATGTGTGTTTCCTCAAACAGGAGGTGAGATTTCAAGAGCAGCAAACTGTTTTGTTTCTTGCTCAGGGCCTGGCATGCAGCAGGTCCTTGGTAAATACCTCACTAAATAAATTAATGAATGAACCGTATGGCCCAGGAAAGCATCACTAGTAGATAAAATGAGTGCTGAGACTTAGGTGAGGAATGGTAAGAGTTGTGAGGAGATCTGGGTGAAGAAGTTTCTGCCTGAATCAACTACAAGTGCAAAGGCCCTGAGGCAAGTGTGAGCTTAGCATGTTCAAGGAGTAGCAGGGAGGAGGCTATTGGTGAATCTGAGAGTATGAGGGGAAGAGCAAGAGAAGATTTGTGTGAGGTTTGACCAAGGACAAGGAATGTAAGGGTTTTGGATTTTATATAAAGTTGAATAAGTAAGGTTATTAACAGCTGATGAGTTTTTCCCATCAATGCAAAACAAGTGTTTGCATCATTAGTCTAAAACATTGAGATGCTAACCTCTATGAATTTTGATGTAGCATTAAAATCTCTCTTTTTGATTCCCTTCCTGGTTGAGAAGAATTGCAGTAGCCCAGAGTGGAGTCAGACCTGAATTGGCTGGTGAGGGGCATTTACGAACACAATTAAAAGGGTTAAAATTTTCTATACTGTTCTTAAAATCTTTTGATCATCACTCTATCATCTAAATGCATGACTATTATTTTACTATGACCTTTGATTGTGTTTTAATAAAATGTTTTGGGCCTTTTAAATATGTTTAAAAACATTCTGAAAAACAAATGCTGGCGTCTTACCCAAACTATACAAATGAATCACTGCAAGGGTGTAGAATCTTTTTCCAGCTTCCAATTAAGTAATAAACTCCAGTATCACCACTTCCAGCCTGATAATTAGACATTATTTAAGGCATCCCATCAGCCCCATTAAAAAATGTCTTTATCAAATATTGTTTACTAACCAACGTAGTGCTACATTGCAGAGTTTTGACACTTAGGTACATCTACTCATCTAAAAAAGGGCACCAACTCCTACTGAATCTTAAGCACCAATGCTGGTACCTGGCACCAAACTCAAGTTAACCAAAGTCTCATCTTTAGACCTGGGAGATGTCAACCATGTGACTGGGCACAGTGGCTCACACCTGTAATTCTAGCACTTTGGGACACTGAGGCAGGAACAGTGTTTGAGCTCAGGAGTTTGAGACCAGTGTAGACTAAACAGTAAGACTTTTAAATTTTCTATATTTTTCTCTAAAAAAAATAAGTTAAAAAGTTAGCCAGGTGTGGTGGTGTGTACCTGTAGTCCCAGGCACTTGGGAGGCTGAGCCTGGGGGATTGTTTGAGCCTAGGAGTTTGAGGCTGCACTGAGCTGTAACAGTGCCACTGTCCTCAGGCCTGAGTGACAGAGTAAAAGCCTGATTAAAAATAAAAATAAATAAATACGAATATATATAATTTCATCTCTATTTAATATAGTCTGTTCCATGCCTTAATACTACACAGTTTAAATGCTCATCTCCCTGTGAGCTTCTTTTTCCAGTCATTGTGAGAAGTCAGCAGGGCTTATGTCTTTTTTAAAAAAAATAAATTACTAATTCTTTATTTTTACTTTTATTTTTTAGTTGAAGTCTCATTCTGTTGCCCAGGCTATAGTGCAGTGGCATGCTCATGGCCATACAGCCTTGACCTGCTGGGTTCAGGTGAACCTTCCACCTCAGCCTTCCAGATAGCTGGAACTACAGGCGCAAGTCTGTAGAGATGAGGTCTCGGCAAGTTGCCCAGACTGGTCTCGAACCCATGGGCTCAGGCAATCCTCTCATCTTGGCCTCCCAAAGTACTAGGATTATAGGCATGAGCCACTGTGCCCAGTCTATTTTTATTTTTTTTAACAAACCTTTCTTTTGAACTATGTATTAGCTTACAAAATTAGATAAAGCAACAAATATTAACTTTATCTCTCTCCAAAAATTTAAAACTGTTCAGAATCCCACTGGGCCCAATCTGTTTTATTTGCCAATGTGCCACTATACAAAAACCTTCCCTCTGCCTCAGGGACTTTTACAGAAGAGGTGTGAGACTAAGGGCAGAATTTGAGGGGTAGTATTAATTCAGATCCTTCAGATCAAAGACAGGCACACACATACCCAAACAGCTGGAAAAATGAGAAACTTTGTCTCCTGGGCCATTAGTCGACCCCTTTCCATCCATCTTAACCATACAAAAAATTCTTATTTTCCATAGGATTAAAATAAAATTATCAAGATAAGTGGTGATAGAATCTTTTGGGTATGGTTATTCCCAGTAATGGAATTTACACAGATGTTTTTTCAGTCATTTTACAACAAATTACTAAAAGGACACAAAGAAGCATTGCAGGACCAGGCCATGCTGGCTTATACCTGTAATCCCAGCATATTGGAAGGCTGAGACAGGATTGCCTGAAGCTGGGGATCCAGACCAGTTCAGGCAACACAGTGAGACATTGTTGTTATTAAAAAAAAACATTAAATAATTAGCCAGCATGGTGGTATACACCTGTAGTCCCAGCTACTCAGGAGGCTGAAGAAGGATCACTTGAGCCCAGGAGGTTAAGGCTGTGGTGAGCCATAAGAGTGCCACTCAGCCCTACCTAAATGATAGAGTGAGACCCCCCAACTCAAAAAAAGGAATAAAAAGCATAGCAAGGCTGGGCACTGTGTATCAGGTCTGTAATCCTAGCACTTTGGGAGGTGGAGGCGAGAAGATTGCTTGAGTTCCGGGGTTTGAGACCAGCCTGAGCAACATAGGAAGACCTCATCTCTACAATAAATAAAAAAATTAGCCGGGTGTGGTGGCACATGCCGGTGGTGATTCCAACTACCTGGAAGAATGAGGTGGAAGGATTGCCCAAGTCTGGGTGACAGTGTGAGACTTCAACTCAAAAAAGAAAGCATAACAAAAGCATCAAGGGACATACTTGACAACATACCATAGAGTAGTGGACATATGACCATAGGATCTGTCAGTCCAACCACATTTGCTTCTGCCATCAGGAGTCAGATTGGAGCACATGGGCCTGGGTCTCAGGGGATGGAAACTGGAATGCCTGTACTCACTCACCTTCACTGAGATAGCTCACATGGAACAGTTGTACTTCTCATCCCCATAAAGGGTAGATCGGTGGCTCTAGAAAGCCTGTGTCCCATAAAGAAAGTGCTTTCGATTTGCGTTTCTCTGGTGATTAGTGAGGCTGAGCACTTTTTCATGTGTCTGTTGGCTGCCTATATATCTTCTTTTTTAAAAAAAATTTATTATAAATGTGGGGTACATTTCAGGGTTAAGTTTCTTTTACTTTGCAAAAGCTTGTCAGTTTGATAAGGTCCCATATGTCTGTCTTATGGTAGGGGCACTTGGGGCTTTGATCAGGAATTACTTGCCAGTTCAAATTTCCATAAGGGTGTCTCCTGCATTTTCTAAGATTCTTATAGTTTGAGGTTTTATGTTTAGCTCTTTGATTCATTTAGAGTTAAATTTTGTGTATGGTGATAGGTAGGGCTCCTGCTTCAGTTTTCTGCATGTGATCAGCCAGTTTTCCCAGCATCATTTACTGAGTAGGTTCTCCTCTCCCCAGTGGTTGTTACTGAGATACCACCTAACCCCAGTAAGAATGGCCATCATTAATAAAACAAACAACAACAGATGCTGGTGAGAATGCAGAGAAAAAGGAATGCCTCCACACTGCTGGTGGGAATGCAAACTAGTGCAACCTCTTTGGAAGACAGTGTGGCGATTTCTGAAAGAACTAGAAATTGACTTTCTATATGACCCAACCATCCCACTATTGGGAATATACCCAGAGCAACTCAAGTCATTCTACCAAAAAGATATCTGCACATGTATGTTTGTTGCAGTTCTATTCACAATAGCAAAAACATGGAACCCACCATGCTGCCATTGAAGCTGAACTGGATTTTTAAAAAAGTGGTGCATATTGCAATAGAATATTATGCAATCATAAAGAAGGACAAACATAAACCTCACATCAACTTGGATGAATTTAGAGTCTATCATACTCAGTGATCTATCATAGAAACAAAGAATTGAGTACCATATGTTTTCACTCATAAGCAGACCTTGAACAATTATCATAATACTATAAGAAAGAGATTGTCAGTAGTGGGAAACTGCTGAGGGTGTGTAGAATTGGCAGTTGAGGGAAACTGCTGGTGAGGGAGAGGTACACCTCATCAACAAGGGTACCTGCACAAGAAACATTTGTATACCTAAGCCTGAATCGTACCCGACATGTTTAAAATAAATGAAAAAGAAAAAAAGAAAGTGCTTTCTCCAGGAGACCCTGGGAATCCCATTAAATGTTAAACTCTGACTGCTGCTTGGCCTCTTTTAGCTTTCTGTGCCAAGAGACTGCCAGGGAAGGGGAGTCATTCCCTTCCTGGCAGAATTAATTGCCTCTGGTCTGCAGGAGGGACAGATCCTGTTACACAATGGCATCACTAGAACATTCTTGGCACCCGGGTGACCCAATGGGACAACTCTTAGTGCTCTGTCACCCAAGCTTAATGAGGTTACCCATGGCCTGAGAAGGGTGTAGTAGCCAGAGGCCTCATGCAGTGATGCTTTTTCCCTCCTGCCTGCCTCTAACTCCATTCACTGAGCTGCTCATATGTGGACACCGCATCATCAGAATCAGACTCAGATTTACCACCCTAGGTAGCACCTCTGGAGAGGGCTGTCTTTCTGCATGGGCCCTGACACTCACACTGGGTCTCTATCATCAGTGGCCCCTTGTCCTTCACTTGGGTCTGACTCTCCACTCTGGGCTACTGCGCTCCATCCCAAGCAAGAAAGGAGTAGAAGAGAGAGTTTTTATTGCTACTTCAGAACTCAAGGAGGTTAACATCTCAATTTAAACTTGACTTTTGATAAGAACAATCAAATGTTAATAGCTTTGCTTTTGGAACTTTATATAATGTCCCAAACATGTGCCTCATGTGGGTCTAGACCTTACTCTCATCTTCGCTTGCTCTTCCTCTCACTGTCTTGGATTCACCCTCAGTGGCCTCTTCCCTGCTCTTCTCAAACATGGTAGGCTCACACCTAACTCAGGGTCTTTGCACCTGTGGTTGTTTCAAGCAGAACCTCTTCACCAAGATCTCCTCACTGTCCCCTCCCATTCCTCATTCAGGTCTCAGCTCTAACACTATCTCCTCAGTGAGTTTTACCTACTGGGATAATTCCAGGTCATCGCTCCTAGTTAGCATCAGAATTGACTTGCTCTGCAATGTAGCAGTGGGGTCAGGGATCTAAGAGTTCAGAGGTGGGTGTTTTGGGATGTGCCTTTTATAGAAGAAAAAAACCCACTGTTTGACTGGGAACCTCGGGGAAGTGATGAGCCCCACAGTGGTGACAGGAACAACAGCATCATGAGATGCAAGTGGCGGCCATTCTTCATAGGTCAGAGCTCAAAAGAGTGTGGGAATCATGGCTACTGGCCCCCTAAAAACTCACTGAAAAATTACTGGTAAGAGGCAGATTGATTAATGTAATAAGAGGCATAGAAATTTTGTTTATGTGTAAAGAAAGCCTTCAGAATGAAGATCTTATTTCCCAATGAGTTACATAAAATTAAATACCTTCTTCAGGTTACAGAAAGAATGAAGGTTTGCATTCTGGTAAAAAAGGTTATGGGAGGGGTAAGAAGAGTAATTCTACTGAGGGGCAAGAGATGATTGGGAGGATGAATGGAAGGGGGAAATGGAGAATTTCTTGCAAATAGTGCTCTTTAGAAGTTGAATGAACATGAGAGACAGGCGTTATCATTATTATTTTTTATTACTATTATTTTGAGTTGGTTTCTCACTCTGTTGCCCAGGTTTGAGTGCAGTTGCATGATGACATTGATCACAGCTCCGGTGATCCTTCCGCTTCAGCATACTGAATAACTGAGATCATAGGTCCGTGCCACCATGCCTGGCTAATTTATTTGATTTTTTTTTTGGTAAAGATGAGATTTTTGCTATATTGCCCAGTCTTGTCTCAAACTCCTGGGCTCAAGCAATCCAACCACCCTGGCCTCTCAAAAGAATGGAATTCCAGTGTGAGTCATCATTCCTGGCCAAGACAGGCAGTATTTTGTAATATGGTTCTTCCCCCTTTTTTTTCCTGCAAAGAGTAATTTCAACAAAGAGAGGAAAAAACCTTGAAGAGACACGAGGGTGAGGTGGGAGAGAGCCAGAGAGACCTTAAGGCAAAAAGCTATATTTTGGTGTGAATTTCCTTGTATACCTTCATTCTCTTATCTGGAACGTTCCTAGAAGTTCCAGTTATTAAAAGCTCTGTTGGTAGTTGTGATAGAGAAAAAATTGAGTCAAAAGCTGAGAAGCAAAATGTTTCACTGGTCCAGTCTCATTAATCAGCTGTGTTTTATTTTTGAAGGTGACAATGCAGATGGGCTGGGCCCTTTAATAAGTGCCATTAATGGAGTCAGGAAAAAAAGTTCAATATCTGGAGGAGTCTGTGGACTACCTTATCTAGAGTCTCTGATTCATCCTCAGATTGCACTGGCAATCTGACAGATTCTGGACTACAGTTTGAACCTGGCATTCAAGTGAACTTTCTCTGAAGTACATATGTCAGCCGGCAGGCACAAATGTTGTCAGTTTTCAAGATTGAAGAACAGCTCTGTTTTAATTTCTAGTGATTCCAAGTCAGAAAATCTAAAGTAAAATGTGAAAACTAGTCTGGAGAGTTGTAGTCAGAAAAGACTTCAGGATACAATCAAAATTGTGGATAATAAAAACTCAAAGAAAAAAGTAACGATCCAGAGAACTATGATAACAGATGTACTATAACTTCTTTTGAAACACATTTTTTTCTCTCTAGTCCTCCATTTTTATGAAAGATAACTCACAGTAGGACTAATTTATTTGTAAAATAAGTCTTATTTCTATTATTTTTGGCCTTATTAATTCAAAAAGTACAGCAAGAATAAACATTTTCATAGATTTTTTTAATTGACTTTGTTGAAACCCTTTTCATAAGGAATCACGGTTTGAATCTTCTAAAACCTCTCTGGTCCGGCCAAAGATTTGAGCCTGTAGACACCTGTATAAATTTGGTGAACTTCTGTCTTTAGGTTCCCAAAATTTGGGATTTCAGTGCCCATTAGTGAGCATACTTCTTTACCTACCACAGGTCAGAAGCCCTGCAGAATAACTGAAAAGATACAAGGCCAGCATTTCCAAAGGGCTTATCAGCTCTTTTTAGAGCTCAGTTTCAATTCCTCAAGCAATCTGCTTCACATCTGAAAATGTCATTCCAGTCAAACCTTTGATAAATGAATCAGTATTTCCAAATATATCATCTTAAAAAAAAGAAAGATTCTTATTGACCTAGGCAAAGTATATATATATATATATATATATATATATATATATATATATAGTTTTTTTCTTTATTTCAGTAGCTTTAGTGGGAACAAATAGTTTTTGGTTATATGGCTGCATTGTATTGCGGCTAAGAAGTATGGGCTTTAAATGTACCCACTACCTACACCTGTGCACACTGTACCTGATAGGTGATTTTTCATCCCATCACCCCTTTCCTACCTCTCCTTTCTGAGACTCCAGTGCCCATTATATCATTCTCTATGCCTTTGCAGATCCTTAGTATAACTGCCACTTACAAGTGAGAACATGCGTTGTTTGGTTTTCTGTCTTGAGTTACTTCACTTAGCATGGTGTTCTCCAATTCCAGCCAAGTTGCTGCAGAAGACAATATTTCATTCTTTTTGATAGCTGAATAGTATACCATAGTTTATATATACTACATTTTCATTATCTACTGATCAGCTGATGGACATTTATGTTGATTTTACATCTTTGCAACTGCACATTGTGCTACGATAAATATGCAGGTGTAGGTGTCTTTTTTATATCATGACCCCTGTTCCTTTGGTTAGATACCTGGTAATGAGATTGCTGAATCAAATACACTTTCACCAACAGTGTATGAGTGTTCCCTTTTCTCCATATCTGTGCCAGCATCTATTAATTTTTTAAATAACAGCCATTCTGACTGGTATAAGGTGGTATCTCATTCTGGTTTTAATTTGCATTTCCCTGATAATGAGTGATGTTGAGCATTTTTTCATATGTTTGTTGGCCGTTTGTTTAAGTGATGTCTGCTCATGGTGTTTGCCTACTTTTTAGTAAGGTTGTTTGTATTTTTTTGTTGCTGTTGTTGCTGATTTATTTAAGTTCTTTGTAGGTTCTGAACATTAGTGCTTTGTCAGATGTATAATTTGTGACAATCTTCTCTCAGTCTGTAGGTTGCATATTTCCTCTGTTTATTATTTATTTTGCTGTGCAGAAGCTTTTTAATTTAATTATGTTTTGCTGTTTTATTTTTGTTTTAGTTGTATTTGTTTTTTGGGATTTTAGCCATAAATTATTTGCCTAGGCTGATGTCCAGAAGAGTGTTTTATAGGTTTTCCTATAGGATTTTTGTGGCTTCAGATCTGACATTGAAGTCTTTACTCATCTTAAGTTAATTTCTGTATAATGTGAGAAAGAGGGATCAAGCTTTATTTTTCTGCACATAGCGATTCAGTTTTCCCAGCACCATTTGTTGAATAGGGTATCCTTTTCCCAGTGTGTTTTTGTCTGTTTTGTCAAAGATCAGTTGGTTGTAAGCATTGGGGATTATTTCATTATGATCAATTCTGGTCCATGGCACTGTTCCAATCAGTGCCATGTTGTTTTCATTTCTACAGCCTTGTAGTATAATTTGAAGTCAGGTAATGTGAGGCCTCCAGCTTTGTTCTTTTTTGTGTAGGAATGCCTTGGCTATTCAGGCTCTTTTTTGGTTCCTTATGAAGTTTGGTATTGTTTTTTCAAATTCTGTGAAAAATGACATTGGTGTTAGGGTGATGCATAAGTTCAAAGAGGTTTTTTTTTGGCAAGCAGTGTTGGGAATTTGTTTATCATTTGTCATTTGAAATGACAATGTTGTGCTTGTAAATCGAACTGGCATTTTTCAGTTTTGAAGAAAGTGCTATTTGAGGGCTAAAGAAGATGGAATGTCAAGTGGAAAAAATCCAACACTTTTGACATATTATTCTGTTTGAGTATAACAGAGGAATAAAGGCAGTGGAGGTAGCTTAAAACATTTGTGCTGTGTACAGGGAGAATGCCATCAAGGAAGGCAAATCAAGAACATGGTTTTGTTATTTCAAGGAGGGCCACTTTGACCTTAGTGATCTCCACATTCAGGAAGACCATCAGGCTTTGATGAGGACTGTTTAAAAGCTTTAATCCAAGATGATACATATCAGTCAACCCTAGAATTGGCAAACGTGACCAGTCAGCCACCATACCTAATTTGCATTCCACGGGCCAGTGAAAAAATGCTACAAACTTATGGATCAACCCAGTAGTTTGATAGGGATTGTGTTGAATATGTAGATTACTTTAGGTGATATTGTCATTTTAACAATGTTGATTCTTCCGTACACACATGAAAAAGTGCTCAGCCTCACTCATCATCAGAGAAATGCAAATCAAAACCACATTGGGATACCACCTAACCCCAGAAAAAATGACCATCGCTAATAAAACAAAAAACAACAGATGCTGGCGAGCATGTGGAGGAAAAGGAATGCTTCCACACCGCTGGTGGGAATGAAACTAGCATAACCTCTTCGGAAGACAGTGTGGCAATTTCTAAAAGAGTTAGAAACTGACCTTCCATATGACCCAGCAATTCCCTTATTGGGAATATACCCGGAGGAACTCAAATCTTTCTACCAAAAAGATACCTGTGCACATATGTTTGTTGCAGCTCTATTCACAATAGCAAAAACACAGAACCAACCATGTTGCCCACTGAAGCTGGACTGGATAAAGAAAATGTGGTACATATACACAATGGAATATCATGCAGTCATAAAGAAGGACAAATATATGGACTTTGCAGAAACTGGGATGGATTTGATCATACTCAGTGATCTATCACAGAAAAAGTGAACAGAGTACCATATGTTATCACTCATAAGTGAACCCTGTACAATTATACTATGATAAGGAAGCATTTGGCAGTAATGGGAAACTGTCAGTGGAGGAGTGGGGGGCTGGGATTGGCAGTTGAGGGAAAATGCTAGGGGAGGGAGGGGCATTCCTCACCAACAAGGGTAACTGCATAATCAATGTTTGTATCCCTAACCCTGAATTGTACCCCACATCTTTATAATAAAAACAAACAAACAAAAAACAATACTGATTCTTCCAATGCATGATCATGGAATGTTTCTCCATTTGTTGTATCCTCTATAGTTTCTTTCATCACTGCTTTGTAAAAATCTTTCACCTCCATGGTTAAATAGACTCCTAGGTATTTTAGCTTTTAGGTTGCTATGGTAAATGAAATTGAATTCTTGATTTGATTCTCAGCTTGGTCTCTATTGGTGTATAACAGTACTACTGATTTGTGTGTGTTGATGTTGCAACTTACCAAATTCATGTATCAAGTCCAAGAGTGTATAGGAGGAGTGTATAGGAGTCTCTAGGTAGGTCCGTATTGTTAGTATACAGAGATAGTTTGATTTTTTTGTCCCATTTTGGATAGCCTTTCTTTCTTTCTCTTGCCTGATTACTCTTGCTAGGACTTGCAATACTTTGTTGACTAGGAGTGGTAAAAGTGGTCATCCTTGCCTTGCTACGGTTCTGATGGAGGAATGCATTCAATTTTTCTCCATTTAGGATGACATTGTAAGTTTATTATATATGGCTTTTATTATTTTGAGGAATGTGCCCTCTGTGACTCTTTTGCTGAGGATTAAATCATGAAGAGATGCTGAATTTTATCAAATGCTTTTTCTGCCTCTGTTCAAGTGATAATATGATATTTATTTTTAATTCTCTTTATGTAGTAGATGATGGTTACTGATTTGTGTATGCTTAACCACTCTTGCATCCCTGGGTAAAACCCACTTGTTCATGGTGAGTTTTGTTTTTTTTTTTTTTACTTACTGTTGAGTTTGGTTTGATAATATTTTGCTGAGAATTTTTATGTCTCTGTTCCTAAGGAATATTTGTCTGTAGTTTTCTTTTTGTGTATATCTTTTCATGGCTTTGGTATCAGAGTAATACTGACTTCATAGGACGAGTAACGTAGAATTTCTTCCTCCTCAATCTTATAGAGTAGCTTCAGTAAAATTGATACCAGTTCTTCTTTGAAAGTCTGATAGTAGATTCAGTTGTGTGTCCATCGGGTTTTGGGGGAGATTGGGAGACTGCCAATTACTGTTTCAATCGCACTACTTGTTATTGATCTGTTCGTGATTTATATTTCTTCCTGAATCAAGATTGAAAGCTCATGTTTTCAAGAATGTATTCATTTCTTCTCCATTGTCTAGTTTGTTGTATAGACAAGTTCATAATAATCTCAGATGATCACTTGAATTTCCATTGCATCAGTTGTAATGTCTCTATTTTCATTTCTTCCTTTTTTATTTCAATACCTTTGGGGGAAACAAATAGTTTTTTGTGTACCCACCACCCCCACCTGTGCACATTGCACCCAATAGGTGAATTTTTTGTCCCTCCACCACTTACTCCCTCCCTCTTTTGAGTCTCCGGTGTCCATTATACCATTCTCTATGTCTTTGCATATCCTTAGTTTAGCTCTCACTTATTTTATTATAATAAAAATGTGGGGAACAATTCAGGATTAGGTATGCAAACATTGATCATGCAGGTGCCCTTGTTGATGAGGTGTGCTCCTCCCTCCCCTAGCAGAACCTCAACTGCCAGTCCCACCGAGCCTTCCCTGACAGTTTCCCACTACTGTCAATTGCTTTCTTATAGTATTATAATTGTTCAAGCTCCTCTTATGAGTGATAACATATGGTACTCTATTCTTTGCATCTGTGATAGATCACTGAGTATGATCGACTCTAAATCTATTCAAGTTGCTGCAAAGTCCATATGTTTGTCCTTCTTTATCAGTGCATAATATTCCATTGTGTATATGTACCACATTTTTTTTTATCCAGTCCAGTTTCGATGGGCAATATGGTTGGTTCCACGTTTTTGGTATTGTGAATAGTAGCTCTCACTTATAAGTGGCAACATGTATTTGGTTTTCTGTTCATGGGTTAGTTTGCTTAGGATGATGTTCTCCAATTCCATCCAAGTTGCTGCAAAAGACATTTTTTTCTTTTTATTTCTCTTTGACAGCTGAATAGTATTCCAGAGTGTGAATATACCACATTTTCATTATCCACTGATCGGTTGATGGGCATTTAAGTTTATCCCATACCTTTGCATTTGTGAATTGTGCTGGAATGAACAGGTGGGTGCAAGTATCTTTTCAATACAATGACCTCTGTTCCTTTGGGTGGATACTTAGCGGTGGGATTGCTGGATCAAATGGTAGATCTACTTTTAATTCTTTGAGAAATCTCCACACATACCAATTTCCATAGAGGTTGTACTAACTCACACTCCTACCAACAGTGTATAGATGTTTCCTTTTCCTGCAATTATGCTAGCATCTATTGTTTTTATTTTTAAATAATGACCATTCTGACAAGTGTAAAATATATCTCATTATGGTTTTAATTTACATTCCCAGGACTATGAGTGATGTTGAGCATTTTCATTTGGGGGGGGTGGGCATTTGTATATCTTCTTTTGAGACATGTCTGCTCATATCATTTGCCCACTTTTTAATGTTTTTTTTTCTTGCTGATTTGTTTGAGTTCTTTGTAGATTCTGGATATCAGTCCCCTTTCAGATGCATAGTTTGTGAATATCTTTTCCCATTCTGTAGGCTGCCTATTTGCTCTGCTGATTATTTCTTTTACTGTGTAGAAACTTTTTAGTTTAATTAAGTCCTATTTGCTTATTTTTCTTTTAGTTGCATTTGCTTTGGCGATTTTAGTCAAAAATACTTTGCCTAGGCCAATATTCAGAAGAGTTTTTCCTAGTTTCTCTTCTAGGATTTTTGAGATTCCAGGTCTGACATTTAAGTCTTTATTGCATCTTAGAGAATTTTTGTATATGGTAAGAAAAAGTGTTTGTTTCATTTTTTTCTGTGTACAGCTATCCAATTTTCCCAGCACTATTAGTTGAATAGGGTCTCTTTCCCCCAGTATATGTTTTTGCCAAATTTGTCAAATATCAGTTGGTCATATTTGAGTTTATTTTTGAATTCTCTATTCTGTTCCATTGGTCCACTTGAATGCTCTTGTACCAGTATCATGCTGTTTTGGTTATTACAGTCTTGTAGTATAATTTGAAACCGGTAATGGTGATGCCTCCCACTTTGTTCTTTTTGCTTAGGGTTGCTTTGGCTATTTTAGCTCTTTGTTTTTGGCTTCATATGAATTTTAGGATTGTTTTTTCCAAATAGTGAAAAATGACATTGGTAGTTTCATAGGGATTGCACAGACTCTGTAGATTACTTTGGGCACTATCGTCATTTTAACAATATTGATTCTTCCAACCCAAGAGCATTGGATGTTTTTCCATTTGTTTGTGCCCTGTACATTTTCATTCATGAGAGCTTTGCAGTTCTCCTTGCAGAAATCTTTCACCTCCTTGGTTAAATAGACTCCTAAGTATTTTCGTTTCTTGGCTTCTATTGTAAATGGAATTGAGGTCTTGATCTGATTCTCAGCCTGGTCACTAATGATGTATAGCAGTGCTACTGATTTGTGTGTGTTGATTTTGTATCCTGAAACTTTACTGAATTCATCTATAGGATTCCCTAGGTAGAATAATATAGTTGGCATACAGAGACAGTTTGATTTCTTCTTTTCCAATTTGGATGTGCTTTATTTCCTTTTCTTGCCTGACTGCTCTGGCCAGGACTTCCAGAACTATGTGAATAAGAGTGGTGAAAGTAGGTATTCTTTCCTTGTTCCCGTCCTGAGAGAGAATGCTATGAACATGTGGTATTTTGTTTTCTGTTCCTGATTTAGTTTGCTTAGGATGACGTTCTCCAATTTCACTCAATTTGCTGCAAAAGACATTATTTCATTCTTTGACTAGCTGAATAGTATTCCACAATGTATATATACGGTTCAGGATGGCACTGGTTCTGGGTTTGTCATATATGCTTTTTACTATTTTGAGGAGTGTTTCCTCTATGCCTCTTTTGGTGAAGGTTTTTAGCATGAGGGGATGCTTTCTTATTATCTATTGAAATGATCACATGATTTATTTTTTATTTTATTTCCTTATAGAGATAAGGGCTCACTATGTTGCCTGGGCTGGTCTTAAACTGCTAGGCTCAAGCGATCCTCCCACTTTGGCCTCCCAAAGTGCTGGGGTTAGAGGCCTGAGCCACAACATCTGGCCATGATTTTTGCTTTTGATTCTTTTTATGTAGTGGAGCACACTTATTGACTTGTGTTTTTTGAACCATCCTTGCATTCCTGGGATCAAATCCACTTAGTTGTGGTGAATTTTTTTTATGTGCTGTTTAATTTGGTTTGTTAATATTTTGTTGAAAATTTTTACATCTATGTTCCTGACGGATATTGGTCTGTATTTTTGTTGTTGTCGCTGTTGTTTCTTTTCCTGTCCTTATTATCAGAGTGATGCTGGCCTTCTTTAATGAATTAGGAAGGATTTTTTTCCTCTTCAGTGTTTGGAATGGCTTCAGTAAAATTGGTACCAGCTCATCTTTGAAAATCTGGTAGAATTCAGCTGTGAGTCCATCAGGCTCTGGACTTTTTTGGGGGTGGGAGGAGACTTCTAACTACTGTTTGAAACTCACTACTCATTATTGGTCTCTTCAGGGTTTCTATTTCTCCCAGATTCAAGGTTAGAAAGTTGTATGTTTTCAAGAATGTATCCATTTCCTCTGGATTGTCTAATTGGTTGCATAGAATTGTTTAAAATAGTCTCAGATAGTCTCATGCTATCAGTTGTATTGTCTTCATTTTCACTTCTGATTGCACTAATTTGAAACTTCTCTTTTCATTTCTTAGTCTAGCTAGAAGTTTATCAATTTTGTTTTATTTTTTGAAATAATTAACATTTTGTTTCATGTATATTTTGCATTACTTTTTAAAAAAATTTCAATTTAATTTAGTTCTCCTTTGATCTTTGTTATTTCTTTTCTTCTGTTAGTTTTGGGTCGGGTTTGATGGTGTTTTTCTAGATCGTTGAGGTGTGATGTTAGGTTGTTTATATGCACTCTATCAGTCTCATTAATGAAGGCCTTCAGCACTATAAATTTTCCTCTGAGCAGAGCTTTGACTGTGTCCCAGAGGTTTTGATAATTTGTTTCATCATTGTCATTCATTTCAAGCAATTTTTAAATTTCTATCTTGATTTCTTGTTGACCCAAAGATAATTCAGAAGCAGATTGTGTAATTCCGTGTTTTTGTTTGGTTTTGTGTGTTCTACTTGGAATTACTTTCTAGTTTTATTTCATTGTGGTCTGAGAAGGTTCTTGATATGACTTTGATATTTCTGAATGAATTGAGACTTGATTTGTTGCTTATCCAATGGTCTATCTTGGAGAATGTTCTATGATCTGGTGAGAAAAACGCATAATCTGTAGTTTGGAGTGAAATGTTCTGTAGATGTTTGCTAGTTCTATTTGCACTAGAGTCTGTTTTAACCACCATGTTTCTTTATTGACTTTCTTCTTTGATGATCTGTCTATGGCTATCAATGGAGTGTCAGATTCTTCAACTATCATTGTATTGCTGTACATTTTTTTAAGGTCTAGTAGAATGTGCTTTATAAAGCTGGGGACTCTGGTGTTAGGTGCATTTACATTTCAAATGGTTAAGTCTTCTTGTTGGATTGATTTTTTAAAATTGTTATACCAAGAGTGACAAAAATGTATACACATTTTAAGTAATGTCATTTATATATTACTTTTCAAAATTGAATTGAATTACAATACCAATATGTAGTATGATGTTTGCTCAAAAGATGACATTGGCTGAGCATGGTGGCTCAGCCTGTAATTCCAGCATTTTGGGAGGCTGAGGCAAGAGGTTGCCTGAGCCCAGGGGTTCAAGACCAGCCTGGGCACCTTGGTGAGACTTCATATCTACAATAAATCACAAAAAAAATAGCTGGGTATGGTGATGTGCATCTGTAGTTCCAGCTACTTGGAAGACTAAGGCAGGAGGATTGCCAAGGCCCAGCAGGTCGAGGCTGCAGTGGATGTGAGTATGCCACTGCACTCCAGCCTGAATGAGAGAGTGAGACTCAAAACAAAAAACAAAAAAACAAAAAACAAAAAACAAAAAATGATACGTTAATCAAATGAATGAATGCTAGTGTCACCATGGGACAGGGTGAACAGTCTAAGAAAAGGGTGGAAGGACAGTTGTCATTTGAGGAGCACAAGACCATTTTGAAGAGGTATTTGAAATGTGAGAACATTGTGGAAGCACAATGACAATGGAGGCGTGAGTATGCAACAGAACCTCCAATAAGCCCAACAATTGCACACATTTGTAATAAGTTTGAGATACATGGTACTGTGTGTGATGTGCACAAGAAAATATCTGGAAAGTCTCACAAAGAAACAAGTCCTGCTACTTCTGCTATAGTGTTGGAACCATTTGCATGTTAACCACAGAAGTGTACCAAACAATGTGCACTTGAGATAGGAGTAAGTAGAACAAGCATATGATGCTTTCTTAAAACAGCAAAATGGAATGATTTCATCCCACGATTATTACATTCATTGAATGAAGATGACCCTGACTGAAGCGTGCAGTATTGTGAGTGGTTCCAAAACATGGTATGAAAGGAGGAGGAGTTTATGGGGAAAGTGGTTTAGTCTGATGAAGCAGTTTAAATTGAATGGAGCAGTGCAATTGAGTTTCCTCCACTTTCTCCTGACTTAACACCCCTTGACGTGTACCTATTGGGGGTTTTAAAGGATGTGGTGTACCATAGAAAACCAGCTACACTGGCAGTACTTTGAGAAGAAATTGAAACTGCATGTGTAGTGATATAAGTGGGCACTTTGGTCAACGTTGCTCAAGCAATAGTTCTCCATAATCAGAAGGGTCTGGACACTGATGGTAACTACTTTGAGCACCTCTTATAATTGCAGAAGTCAAATATGACTTGTATTCATATTTTGTTATTGGTGTATATTGAGTGTTACAATTTTAATACAGTTTTTTTCTTTCTTAAATTGTGTATGCATTTGTGGACACCCTCTGTATAATAAACATCTTTGCCTTTTTCTTTTTAACTGTTGCTAATTTAAAGTCTGTTTTATCTGATACGAACCTGGCTACTCCTAATCATTTTTGGTTTCCATTTGCATGGAGTATTTTTTCCCACCCCTTTTCCTTGATTCTATAGTCTTTCTGTGTTCAGTGGGTCTCTTGAAGGCTGCAGATATTTGGGTTGTGGGTTGTGGGGTTTGTGTTTTTTAAAAAATCAATTCTGCCCATCTATATCTTCTTAGTGGGGGCACTGAGCATTTGTGGATGCTTTGCATAATACATTTACATTCAGGGTTAATAATAATATGTAAAGTACTATTCCAGTCAGCATGCTGGGTGTTTTCCTGGCTGCTTTATTTATTTTTCTCTATTG
>NW_007053903.1:60061-61658 GCF_000164805.1 Carlito syrichta
TTTTGTAGGAAACCCAATCTTAGGTTGACTGTTACTGCTTGAAAAGATAGAAGATGGGGTCCTAATCCCTTCTGGCTTGCTGGGTTTCTTCTGAGAAGTCTGCTATTAGTCTGATAGGTTTACGTTTGTGTGTTTACATTTGATGCTATTGTCTCACTGCTCTTAAAATTCTTCCCTTAACATTAACTTTACATTCGACAATTATATGCTTCAGGGATGACCTTTTTGAAATGAATCTTCTGGAGATTTTGGAGGCTTTTTGCTTCTAGATGTTTAGATTTCTGGTAGGACCAGAATGTTTTCCTCCATTATTCCCTCAAATAGGTTTTTCAAACCTGTTACTTTCTCTTCTTCCTCAGGAACATGTATGATCCTTAGGTGTAGATGTTTTATATAATTCCATGTTTCTTGGATACTTTGTTCTGTTCTTTTGATTCTTTTTTCTTTTTTTAAGAATTTATTATTTTATGAACAATGAGCTAACATGCTTTCATTTTGTGGATGCTTTGCATAATACATTTAAGGAAGATCACTCAGTCCAACTTAATGAAACCTATTACCTTCCTGTACTGATGGAAACACTGGCAGCACATATTGAGGCCACATTTCCAGATCAGACCATGTTGGTTTGAGCAGATGTGACAAGAGTGGTAACTATGGCCAAATTTACATGTGTGGCTGCAGTAGAACTTCTGGTGACCCATCTTGCTCTCAGGAGTGCAGTGAGGCAAAAGGAGATTCTTTTTTCTTTATTGTTGTCTAATTGGGTTAATTTGAAAGCTTTGTCATCATGTTCTGAGAACCTTTCTTCTACTTGTTTTAGTATGCAGTTAACACTTTCCACTGCATTTTGTATTTCCCTTAACGATTCTTTCATTCGCAGAATTTCAGCTTGTTTTTCTTAAAGGTGTTTATCTCTTTGGAGAATTTTTCATTCATGTCCTGAATAGTTTTTTAAAAATTATTTATTTTGTTTTTCAATTTCTCCTAAATCTCATGGAGCAATTTTGTAGTCAACTTTTTGAATTCTATCTCTGGAATTTCAAAGACATCATTTTGGTTATGGTCTATTGCTGAATTAGTGTGGCCTTTTGAGGGTTCTGGAGAATTGTTTTTTCATACTGTCAGAGTTATTTTTATGTTTTCTTCTTATTTGTGTAGACTATTTCTTCTTATTTGAGTTTGTCAGAAGGCTCATGTAGGGTTCCCTACAGTGTCCAGAGTGGCCAAGTGCCTTGGATATTGGTGTTAGCTGGGGTCTTGTATCAGGCCTTCCCCAAAGATAAGATATTACATCAGATATGATGGGCTGAGTTGTTGACCTCCCACCAGGAGGTGCTTGCAGGAGAGAGCCAGCTGTGATGGTGGCTGTTGGCTTTCTTCTTAGGATATGTTGCTCCAAGAAGTGCCTTGCAACCTAGGCAGAGGGCAGAGCTTTGGGAATTACTGAAACTATTTGTCTGTTTTGAAACTTTGATGAAGGGGGTAGGAAGGGAGATGAGCTCAACCACCCCACTTGTGTGCATCCTTGGCTACCCCAGCAGGAATTGGGAGGGAGTCTCTGGCTGCTGGGATTATACTGTGGTGCAGAACGAGC
>NW_007053903.1:61779-65656 GCF_000164805.1 Carlito syrichta
AAGTTACTATGGAGTTGAGTCCCACCAGGCACTCCTCCTTAGCCTCGGGTAGTTTGTGGTCTGAGTGTCAAAGTGCAGTTGGCCTCAAGTGTTCTGCTGGCAGCTGGCCCCAGCCAGGAACTATCTGACACCACAGGATTTGTCCCTCCCAAGCTGGCCAAAGAGCTGCTGCAACACTGCCAAGTGTTGAGTTCCTGGTGTATGGCAGCTGGACCTGCTCAGGTCTTTTTGTTCCTACAGCACTTTATGTTGGTTTTGGCAGAGCATAGCTGTAGGTAAGGAAGTTTCCCATGAGGGATTAGAGTCCTGCAAGGATCAGTGGTCCCTCCAAGTTCATGGCAGGAGTACAGACCTCCTGAATTCCTCTCACTCACCTTCCCCACAGCATCCAGAGGCTACAGGCAGCCCGTGCTACAATCCAGAAAGGAGTGTGGTTAATTCTAGTTTAGGCCAATTGATTTTTCTCTTCTTTGCACGATGTGGTTATTATCATTTCTTTGATGAGTCATGGGGCATGCTGCTGGTCGTGCATGCTGAGGAAACTCTATCTTGGTGAATTTCCTAGGAGAAACACACTCTACTTGCCTCTCATCAGCCATCTTAACCCTCCCCTGCAAATAGCTATATTGCCACAAACTAATAGTTACAGGTAGTTTTCAAATTTTGGAGAAATCAAGTATAAAGAAAGAAATATGCTTCAAATTTTGCTCATATAAGCACATTTTACTTAATTTTCAAAAGTTGTTAATAGCTCAAAAAGTTGTTTTTTTAATTCTGAAAAACAAAGCAAACATAATCAGAAATACTTCAAACAAAAAAAGTTATAAAAGTTATTTCTATGAGTTCAGTCCTTGCAATCCACTCTTATTCTTTGTCAATCCTCATGACCACATACATTATCTTATAAGAATTCTGGAGGATTCTTTCCCCCCAGACCAATGGCATAAATTACAAAGTTGTGAGAAGCCTGTATTGAAGAGCACGTGTCAGTCTTATAACTGTTTTTTTAAAGGATTAAAGCAAATCAACAATCATGGATGACAAAATCTTAGAGCAGCCATTTTCTTTCTTTTTTTTGGTTTAAACAAATTTAATAAATGTGAGAAGAAAAATTTCTTTCAGAATAATTACAAATAACTTATGTAGATATTCTACCTTCCAGGACAGCACAAATTTCTATTCAAGTGTGGAGTGGGCCTAGGGAGTTCATTCTAAAGGATACAGTATGGAAGGAGGTGGGGGGGGAAGGAATAACTACAATGGAGAAACCTGGCCAAGTGATCAAGGTTAACATCCATAGTTATAAGTAACATGGATAGTCATGTTTCTATGATACATGAGAATGGTCTTCCTCCTAAAAGTCCATAAACCCATGAGCGAAACTCAACCCCAATTGAGGGACTTTCTACAAAATACTTGAACAGGATTCCTTGAAACTATCAGATCATTAAAAACAAGTCTAAGAAGTTGTCACAGCAAAGGGGGGCCCATGAAGACATGAATAAATGGAATGTAGTATCCGCAATGGGATCGTTACTTATTATCTTGGTGTCATACAGGGCTGCCAGACATCTGAGGTCCTAATGGAGGCAGGTTTTCATTCAGATGAAGGAATCTGAAAACTCCACATGCAAACTGTCACCTGCCACTATTCCTTTCTTCAGATGGATGAAGGAAGCCCTACTCATGTCATCCTGGAGTTGCATCTGCCACAGCTGGTCATTCTCACGTGCTCAGAGCTCAGCAGAGCCAACCAGCTTGGGCCGAGGTCGCAGAGGAAAGGGGGCAGCCATTTTCAAAGATACACATGATAAGGAAATTTGCTAATTTCTGTGGTATGCAGCAACTTAACATAATTATTATTACTAATAGCCTATACTAAGACATTCAGAATTTTAAGACTGTCATATAATTTTGGAACATATATCAATAACATATTAACATAACACAACAGAAGTTAAACATTCTTTTCTATTTGACCATGTTTCCTGTCTGTAGCTCTCACCTCTCAGTGGAGGAAATGACAAAAACTGCTCAATGACAGTTGAAAAACTTTACACCATTCCACTCTTTATGGAGAAACTTCTTATTTGGCACTGTTAAGATTCAGTCCCTGTGAATATTCTAGTATATGTCTTTTGTGAACATGTGTATGGTTTTCTCTTGGATATAGACACAGGAGGGAATTGATGGATGTTATGATACTGTATGTTCAGTTTAACATGTGTTTCCAAAAGGTTTTGCAAAGCACTTGTAAAAATGTACACTCACATCAGCTGTGTGTCTGGTTTAGTGTATCCCACATTATACTTAGGTCTTAGTATTACTTGTATATGTATTTTAGATCAAATTATATTTATTATAAAAATTACTGTTGTCTCTATGTCTTTGTCTGCCTGTAGCAGGCTCTCATAGCTGCTGCAACAAGGTACCGCACACTTGGCAGTGTAAAACAACACAAATTGCTTTTCTTATGATTTTGGAGTCAGAAGTCTATAATCAAAGTGTTGGCAGGGCTGTGTTCATTCTGGAGGCTTCAGGGAAGAGTCTGTCTTGCTTTTTCATCTTCCAGGGGCTGCTTAATTTCTTGCTTGTGCTCCTTCCTTGCATCACTCCATTCTGTTGCTTCTGTTGTTTTATTTTCATCTCTTTCTCAGTGGCCAAATTTCCTTCTGTGACTCCATAATAATCTCATTGGGATGGAATCATTCCCATTCAAATAATTCAGGATAATCCTCCCATCTCAAGATCCTAACTTCATCCCATCTGCATAGTCCCTTTTGTCATAAAAGGTAACATCTACAGGTTCTAAGAATTATAACATGGAAGTCTTTGGAAGTAATTATTCAGCTTATCACACTGCCTCTATCTTGCTCACCAGGATGTGGAGCTTTCCCCTGCATTGAGGTTCCCTGTTGCAAACAGCCTTTCTCAATGCTGTTTGTAAGGTCTTCCTCAAAGAATCTCACAGACTGTTCCCATCACTCTTTATTCAGTCTCTTCTTTACATGAGGGGGCTACACTGGTATGTGTTGGCACCTTCTGAGGGAAGCAAGGCATCACAGCAGGTATGTGACCAATATGAATTCAACTAAGCCCCCCCATATGTAACATTTAACATTTATAATGGCCACATTGAACATGTAAAAAGAAACATGTGAAATTATCCTTAATAGTAGATTTTATAGAAGTCAATTTGTTCAAGACATTTTCAATTAAACACATAATCAACAAAAATGTAAAGAATTATTTTATATTCTTTGATTCATAATAAAGCTTTAAAATCCTGTATATATTTTGCTCTTGCAGGATCTCTGAAATGTGGACAGCTATATTTCAAGTACTTCAAGGTAATATGAGGTGAGAAGCTACTGTAGTGGACAGCACAGCTCTAAATGTCTGCGTGGAAGAAAGAGTGTGAGACTGAGATGGGGAATCTAAGATGGAACCTGGGGGAGGGTTTCTCAAGGATGTGGTGGCAGGTGATGAGAGCAGGGCCTGGCTGTGCAGAACTGAGTTTGTCCTGGCCACAGTGGCAGGTTCTATGTCTTGGGGGAAGGTAGGAGGTTCACAGTAAAGGACCTGGATTAGAGCCACACCTCTACTGTCTGATACTGGGAAGACTCTATGTTTGGGGGAACTTCATTTCCCTGATCTCTGAGATGCTGTCCTCAGGAAGCTGAATGCCCTGGAGCATAAAAAACCCTCTACCCAGATGTGGTGATGTACATGCCTGGGAGGGATGAGCTTCTGTGATGATTATCTTTATTGTTCCCCAGTATACCCAACATTTCAATAGCACCTAGCATATAACAAGTGCTCAGTAAATATTTGCAGAATGAATGAAAAGCATAGTATTGGAACAGAGTTTCAGGCC